>NC_081567.1:24811359-24811922 GCF_022355385.1 Mustela nigripes
TCTGCCTTCAGCTCAGGTCATGATCCCGGTGTCCTGGGATCGAGCCCCGTGTTGGGCTCCCTGCTCAGTAGGAAGCCTGCTTCTCTCTCTCCCATTCCCCCTGCTTGTGTTCCTTCTCTCTCTCTCTCTTTCTCTCTCTCTGTGTCAAATAAATGAATAAATAAATAAAATCTTTCAAAAAAGAAAAAAAGAAAAAGAAAAGACAGCTGTAAAGCAGGGTCTAGGGAGCTAACACAAGTAAGTTTAGAGGACCAGCTGGGGACTGTGTGAAATAGAGTGTTTCATGCCTCAGATGGCATTTGTATTTTTTAAAAAACTTTATTTTGGAAAATTCCAAACAGAAACGGAAGGTATAATAAGCCTCCGTATGCCCATCACTTAGTTTTTTTTGTTTTTTTTTTTTATTGTAGTAGAGCTTCTTTCTTTATTTTTTTAATTAAATTTATTTATTTTCAGCATAACAGTATTCATTATTTTTTCACCACACCCAGTGCTCCATGCAATCCGTGCCCTCTATAATACCCACCACCTGGTACCCCAACCTCCCACCCCCCCACCACTTC
>NC_081567.1:24812022-24837279 GCF_022355385.1 Mustela nigripes
GATTGTTTTTCAGAGTCCATAGTCTTTCATGATTCACCTCCCCTTCCAATTTCCCCCAACTCCCTTCTCCTCTCTAACTCCCCTTGTCCTCCATGCTATTTGTTATGCTCCACAAATAAGTGAAACCATCTGATAATTGACTCTCTCTGCTTGACTTATTTCACTCAGCATCATCTCTTCCAGTCCCGTCCATGTTGCTACAAAAGTTGGGTATTCATCCTTTCTGATGGAGGCATAATACTCCATAGTGTATATGGACCACATCTTCCTTATCCATTCATCCGTTGAAGGGCATCTTGGTTCTTTCCACAGTTTGGTGACCGTGGCCATTGCTGCTATAAACATTGGGGTACAGATGGCCCTTCTTTTCACTACATCTGTATCTTTGGGGTAGATACCCAGGAGTGCATTGCAGGTGTTGGAGGGGATGTGGAGAAAGGGGAACCCTCTTACACTGTTGGTGGGAATGCAGGTTGGTGCAGCCTCTTTGGAGAACAGTGTGGAGATTCCTCAAGAAATTAAAAATAGAACTTCCATCACTTAGTTTTGATCATTACCAACCATTTGCGGATCTTGTTTCATCTGTCCCCGCCCCCAACTTTAGCTGGATTATTTTAAGCAAATCTTTTTTCACCTTTATCCCCCCTTAACAGACCATCATCACACCTCATAAAATTAAGTCAGTTCCCAATGAAGTTGCAAAGGACTTTCCAGGATTAGTTGGTTCAAAGCAGGATCCAGACAAAGGCCACATGCTACGTTTGGTGGTTATGTCTCTTAAGCCCCCTTTACTCTTTTAAGAACCCCTACCCCTTTCATTAGGCCATGGATTTGTGGAAGAAATGAACATTTGTCCTGTAGCATGTCCCCTTGTGTGGATTTAATTCATTGTTTCTTTGTGTTCTGCATTCTGTTGCCCACAGTTGCTATAAACTACAGTGTAAATTCTGACTTTTTATTCGATTCCATCTTTAGTTATGGGCCCCTCCTGAGTGGTGCTGGTTCCTTGAATTCCAGTAGGAGGAATAGGCTGTCAGGTGGCATGCTACGTAATGAGAAGAATGAGCAGATGTATGGCTTTGCTTTTCCCCCCACTTTTTCATATTTCTTTTTTTTTTATAGCCAAACAATAGAAAATCATCTTTCAAAAAGGTTAGCTCACTCTGCCCTCCTGTCTCGAATCCTGCTTCCCAAGAGAGCCCTCATCTGTGGGGTTCCTGGTGTTTACTCGCCCATTTTATGTTCTTTGAGAAACGAGATCATATATAAGTGACACTCCGTAACATGCTTTTTCCCCTTCTCAGTATATCAGACGTCACTCAAAGCTCATACTTAAAAGATTCCATTAGTTCCCTTCAGCAATGCATCATGTTCTGTAGTGTGGCTATAACATCATGGGTTCAGGAATTCCCAGCTTGCTCATTGTTTTTTCCCTTACCGTTTAAAAAAAATTGTAGCAAAATACGTATATAACATAAAATTGCCATTTTAGACATTTTTATTTATTTATTTTCCATCTTTTTATCATTTTTTTTTTGCTTTTTAGATTTTGTTTATTTATTTGACAGACAGAGATCACACAAGTAGGCAGAGAGGCAGGCCGGGTTTGGGCAGGGGGGAAGCTGCCTCCCTGTTGAGAGAGCTGGCTCCCACAGGGAGCCCGACGTGGGGCTCGACCCCAGGACCCCAAGACCACAACCTGAGCCAAAGGCAGAGGCCTAAACCACTGAGCCACCAGGTGCCCCTTCATTTTAGACATTTTTAAAAAAAGATTTTGTTTTTATGTAATCTCCTCACCCAGTATGTGACTAGAACTCACAACCTTGAGACTACATGCTCCTCTGAATGTGCCACCCAGGTGCCCCCATTGTAGACAGTAAAAAAAAAATACTTAGGGTGCTGAGTGTCTGCCTTCCACTCAGCTCATGATCCCACTCCTGGGATCCAGCCCTGCATCGGGCACCTTGCTCAACAGGGAGCTTGCTTCTCCCTCTCCCGCAGCCTGCTGCTCCCCCTGCTTTGCTCTATTGCTCCCTCTCACCTCTTCTCTCTCAAATAAATAAAATCTTTAAAAAATTAAAATTAAAATTAAAAATTAAAAAAAATTCAAATTTATTTATTTATTTATAGTGCATGCACAAGCGGGGGAGGGGCAGAGGGAGAAAGAGAGAGAATCTCAAGCAGACTCCATGCTGAGCACGGAGCGTGATATGGGACTTGATCCCAGGACCCTGAGATCATAAATCAACAGTCAGACACTTACTTAACTGACTAAACCACCCAGGTGCCCCTAGACATTTGTAAGTGTACAGTCCTGTGGCATTAAGTACATTCCCCATGCTGTGCCACCAGCGCTGCTATCCATTTCTAGAATGTTCTCAGAATCCCAAACAGAAACTGATTATTTGTGGGTTTGGTTTGAAGGTTTTCTGCTCTCTAGCCTTAGTTCCAGGTAGCCAGCCTGCCCTGAGGCCTCTTCCCCTCCCCCCCCCCCCCCCCCGCAGGTGTGTCTTTATGCGGCTGGCTACCATCTGTGTGCTGGTGTTCACCCTGGGCTCCAAGATTACATCCTGTGATAACTACTCCTGTGAGCTGTGTGGCTACAACCAGAAACTCTACCCGGTGAGCCTGCAGGGATGGGGGCGTCCTGCAGGGGGCGGTAATTGGCAGGGGGGGAGGTGTATGACAGGCTCAAAGTCAAGAGAACAGCCCTCAAAGCTATGGGTTTGAATCCCACCTGATCTGCTTTCCTGCTGTGTAGCCGAGTCTCACACAGCAGGCCCTTCTGTAGCTTGAACACCAGAGTGTGTGCTGCATCTCGGAGGAGCGTCAGCGGATGGCCTCCAGAGGCAGCAGAATCTGAGGGTGGACAGGGCTATTGGAAGGAGTGTGAGAACCTGGCTTTCTCTGCCCCACGTTGGGCCTCATTTTCTCTTGATCTCTTTGGTTTCAGTGCTGGGAGACCCAGGTTGGGCAGGAAATGTACAAGCTGATGATCTTTGACCTCATTATCATCTTGGCTGTGACGCTTTTTGTGGATTTTCCCAGAAAGTAAGTATGAGGGGTACCCCTCTGATTTCCGCCTACCCCTTCCAGTCCCTTCCATATCCCCAGTGGAGGCTCCCATCACAGCTGCTCTTCAGTTCACAGAAATCACTGATAACCATCCAAAGACTTACAGTTGCCTCTAGGCCATTGACCCCATAGTCCATTAGGTGCCCCCTTGAAAGGCAACAAGAAACCAAAATGGCTCTGCTTCCCATGGAGATGGCTTCTGGCCATCAGCACAGCTACTGTCAGGGGAGACCCTCCAGGTTCACGCCCCAGCACTGCCACTTGCTGGTCATGTGACCTTGGGCAAGTTATTTAAGATTTGTGCTGACTGCGTCACCCAGTAGACTCTATTTTTCTTTATTTTTTTATTTTTTTAGAGAGAGAGAGAGAGTTGGGGGGTGGTGACAGGAGGGGCAGAGGGAGAGAATGTCGGATTCCGAGAAGTGGCAAGCTAGGTGGTAGGGTTCTCATAAGCCATTTTCTGTGTGAATGCTCGTTACTGTTTGGGCTGAGTGGCAAACGAGCATAGCGACTGCCTGTGTCATCCGTTGTCACCACAACCTGGTGAAGTACGTTGGGTTAAAATTCCCCCACATTCCCAATGAGGAAAATGAACCTTGTCTAACTCATCTGGCCCCCTGGGACCAGGGGCCTGAGATTAACACACACAGTCACTCACTGTAGAGTGTCACATATCAGCAAAGACACTGGAGACAACCTAAATGCCCATCAGGAGGGGCTACCCTGACAAATTATAAGGCATGAGAAATGTGTGTAGAAACAGCCTTGATAGGGTAGATGTGGTTCTGTGGTCGTGGCAGGCACTGGCAGTCCAGGTGACATATTGTCCCATTCGTGTCCAGGCTCCTGGTGACCTACTGTTCTTCTTGGAAGCTGATTCAGTGCTGGGGACAACAGGAATTCGCCATTCCCGATAATGTCCTGGGGATCGTCTATGGGCAGACCATTTGCTGGATTGGAGCTTTTTTCTCACCGCTTCTCCCTGCCATTGCAACCTTAAAGTTCATTATCATCTTTTATGTGAAAGAGGTAAGGAGAGGGGGGGTGGGGGAGCTCCTATTCTGGACTATTCTTGATCTCCCAAGGCATTCAGCAGGTTGTGTGTCTACAGCCCCCACACACACATCCCATCAGACTTATCAAAATTACATCCCTTATTTGGTGTGTATTTTTATTGTGGAAAAAAGACTTGGGATGGATTTCCACATCTTTATAATTTTGAGAGTTTTGTTAAGCCTTTTTTTTGCCCCTATGATTTAAATGTTGTTTTTGTAAGTAACTGACTAAGAGGGGAGCCACAATTGAGCCATCCAGTGGGCAGTGGCATATTTTGGTGATGTTTCACAAAACATCTATTAAATTAAGTTTTATCATTTTCCATTTGGATGTTGGGGCCGATGTATTTATTTTCAGGTCTCAAGTATTTGTGTCGCTCCTCAAATGGCTCACAGGCCCAAGCATTGTGGCTGAACTAAGTGCTTATTGGGTAGAGTGCTCTGTGAATGACTAATTGATCTGGGCTTATTAACTGAGCTGTTGTTATTATTATTATTGAGGCAATATATGCTCACTATTAAATTATAGACAGGCGTGCCTGGGTGGCATAGTCAATTGAGCATTGGTTTCGGCTCAGGTCCTGATCTCAGGGTCATGAGATCGAGCCCCGCATCGGGCTCCAGACTCAGTATAGTCTACTTAAGATTCTCTCTGTCTCTCCTTCTGCCCCTGCCCGCACACCCCAGGCGCTCTCTCTCAAAACAAATAAATAAATCTTAAAAAAAAAAAAAAAACCTTTATAAACTATATACAGACATGTATACAGTAACTTCCAACCCTTCTTCTGGAGTTGCCCTCTGTTAACAGGCCCCACGCTTGCTTATTACCTATTATGCCAAGCCCTAAGGATTCAGAAATGGAGGTAATAATAATAGCATTAATAATAATGACAGGGCGCCTGGGTGGCTCAGTGGGTTAAGCCACTGCCTTCGGCTCAGGTCATGATCTCAGCGTCCTGGGATCGAGTTCCGCATTGGGCTCTCTGCTCAGCAGGGAGCCTGCTTCCTCCTCTCTCTCTCTCTGCCTGCCTCTCTGCCTACTTGTGATCTCTCTGTCAAATAAATAAATAAAATCTTTTAAAAAAATAAATAATGACAGTAATAACAGTTGTAAGAATACCATGTGCCCCCACTCTGCTGAACACTTTACACAGGTCATCATGGAATGCTTACACTCATCTTTTGATTTTACAAATCAGAAAGCTGAAGTTCAGAGAGGTTAAGTAAGTAGCCCCAGGTCACACAGCTTACAAGTGACTCCAGATTTACTTCACTCGAGGGCCTAAGCTATTTAATCCTTAGGTAAGCAGCACCTTGAATTGGGCTGTATTTCCAACCCAGATGTTTTGGCCTTTGAAGAATGTTCTGGTGCTTTCATGTGGAAACTTGAGTTGGTTGAAAGCACCAAAAGAGAGATAGATGTCAGAAAACTTAGAACTTTTTCCTTTCCCTGAAAATATTGGTCACCCAGTGCTTTTCTGGTGTGTGGCTTAGTAAAGACATGTGGGGGTAATAGAGTAGGTCATGGGCACTGGGCTGAATTGTGACACCACAGGCCAGACCAGCCAGCCACCCCTGAATAGGACACCAGGGGTCCCTGGCGCTTATTGCTGTCCAGCTCACAAGATTTTCTGGCTACTGCGAGGTAAGAGCAGCTTGAGGCCCAGTAACGTAGTCTCTAAAAATATTAAGGAAAAATTGTATGCCTATAAATGTACCCGTCACTCCTTTCCACTTGATGTTTCCACAAGTCTTTTTCACCTTGGTAGAAAATTTGCTTTTATTAAAATTTGTTTTTATTAAAAAAAAATTTGCTTTTTTTAAAAGATGTTATTTATTCATTTGAGAGAGAGAAAGAGCATGAGAGAGAGAGAGAGTGACAGAGCAGGAGGAGGGGCAGAGGAAGAAGCAGACTCCCTGCTGAGCAGAGAGCCCAACATGGGGCTGGATCCCATGACCCCAAGATCATGACCTGAGCCAAAAACAGCTGCTTCACTGACTAAGCCACCCAAGCACCCTGGAAATATTGGTTTTTAATACAGAGGAAGAATAAATATGCTTATAAAAAATCAAACAAAATCTCTCTTGGTCTTGTTAGCATAGATCCATTTAATGCATATTTAAAATCCTATGAAGAATACTTTTTAAAAAACGTAAATGAGGGGGTGCCTGGGTGGTTCAGTGGGTTAAAGCCTCTGCCTTCGGCTCAGGTCATGATCCCAGAGTCCTGGGATTGAGCCCCGCAACGGCTCCCTGCTTGGCGGGGAGCCAGCTTCCCCCCACCCCACCCCTGCCTGCCTCTCTGTCTACCTGTGATCTATCTCTCTGTCAAATTTAAAACAAAAACAAAAACAAAAAACGTAAATGAGATCATAGGGCACATTTCACAGTGCCATCCAGGACGTAGAGCTCTCTCACCCTCTCGAAGCGTTCCCCAGTATCTCACTGTACACTACTTGAACCTTCAAGCAGCCCCTGTTAATCGCTATTTTGGTTGCTTCCAGTTACCCCCACACATGAGCACCTGCAGCAGTAAACATCCATATCCATGTATTTTGGCCCCTTTATTCTGTTTTCTCATTGGGATGAATTTCTCCAGGGTCGAGGGTCTGGATGAATCATGTTTCATTTTGATCTAGATTGCTGACTACCCTCTGGAAAAGTCCTACCCGTTTACATTCCCAATAGAATGCATGAATGGGCTCGTTGATCTTCAAGGAAGCTAGACTCTTACTTTTTTTTTCTCTTTGCTTCTCTCCCTTTAGATGAGTCTTCTTTATACCTGCCGACCCTCCCCCAGGCAGTTCAGAGCCTCCAATTCTAATTTCTTCTTCTTGTTGGTGTTGTTGATCGGGTTGTGTTTGGCCATAATACCTCTGACAATTAGCATGGCACGGTAAATATGACTCTGTTTTCTAGAACATTTGTTTGCTTCTTGGGACATCCCTCTTTTCTGTTCAAGGATCCCTTGAATTCTTTACTGGCTTTCCTCATGAGGTTCCATCTACAGAAGTCGGTAAGTCACTCCTGGTTTGGCCAGGCCCACCTTTGTTTTGGAATCCCTCTCTGGATGCTGGAATGTCCTGGTCCACTTCCAGAAGCTGGGCTTATACTATTGCACTTGTTCTAGAGAGTACCAGCAGGTCTGTCCTGCCCTACTCTCTTTGCCTGGGACCTCTCTTCTAATCTCGTTTGTTTCTGGTTACAAAAATAAGAAGACCTGGAGTGTCTTCAGTGTGACAAGCACTGTGCTAGGTGCTAGGAGTATAGAGATGATTCAGACATGCCACAAGGAATATAGAGTGTAGTGTGGAATTCGGTAAGAGTAGAAATGCTTAAGACTAAGGATCAAAAATTGGGGTTTCAAACTCCAGTGACCCTACTTCCTAGGAGTATAGCCATTTATATCAAAGGCCATTAAACATTTTCTGTAAAGGGCAAGCCTAAATGTTTAGGCTTTGTAGGCCATATAGTGTCAGTAGCAACTGTTTAACTGTCTTGTGACATTATGAAAGCAGCCACAGACAGTATACAAACTAATGGGCATGACTGTGTTCCAATAAAGCTTTATTTATAAAAAACAGATGAGGGTTCAAATTTGGCCCATGGGTTATAGTTTACCAATCTCTCTGATTTATTCTCATGCAATTTCATTTCTTCATCTTTAAATTGGAATTCTTAAACTTTGAATCTGTCAGATTTTGTTTTTTAACCAGTTTGAGTATATATATTTTTATTGTTTCTTGTTATAATAATAGATGTTATATAAAAAGTCAAACAGTACAAAAGAGTATAAATTAAAGAGAAATAAAGTGCCCCTCATCATCCCTTCCTGGTCCTATTCTGCCAAAGTAACCACTATTAATATTTTATTGATACTTCCAGAAATTCATATGAACAATGTATTTATTTTTAAAAGACACATATGGAATAATGCTGTAACTCTGATTGACTGCTTTTTTTTTTCCACTTAATTTTATATTGTGCCCTTTTCCATACCAACATATATAGAACTCTCATTGTTTTAAAATGTTTTTTAACTTTGACTTTTTTATATAATACATATATTCACATGACACAAAATTCAAAAAGTATAAGAATATATGATGGGAATTCATTTTCCAGTCCTATTTCCCAACTACTTAGTTTCTGCCTGGGAACCAGTCTTTTCAGATCTCTGTGTCTCTTTCAGTGGTTTTTTTTTTAGCATTCTGTTTTATGAATAGATCATAAATTGTTCATCCATTTCCTTACGGAATAGTTAGATTGCTTCCCAGAGTGGTGTTTTTTTTTTTTTTTAAGATTTTATTTATTTATTTATTTGACAGGTAGAGATCACAAGTAGACAGAGAGAGAGAGGGAAGCAGGCTCCCTACTGAGCAGAGAGCCCGATGTGGGGCTCAATCTCAGGACCCCGAGATCATGACCTGAGCCGAAGGCAGCGGCTTAACCCACTGAGCCACCCAGGCGCCCCTTCCCAGAGTGTTTTTTAACCCATAAAGTTGGGCTGCAATGGAAAATCATACACACGGATCTTTGTGATGTGAATATAGGGAGCTTTTTGTAGGTCTTTTTTTTTTTATCTTTTTTTTTTTTTTTAAGATTTTATTTATTTGACAGACCACAAGGAGGCAGAGAGGCAGGCAGAGAGAGGAAAGGGGAGGAAGCAGGCTCCCCACTGAGCAGAGAGCCTGACACGGGGCTCGATCCCAGGACCCCGGGATCATGACCTGAGCCGAAGGCAGAGGCTTTAACCCACTGAGCCACCCAGGCGCCCCTTTGTAGGTCTTAATGACAAAATTTTTCCATTGTAATTTTGATTTTTTCTTACTTTTTATTTTGAAAAATTTGAAAAAATAGCAACAGTGAAGACTCCTATACCCTCCAACTAGATGTCCCAGTTGTTAACATTTTGATTTCGCTGCATTTGTTTTCTCTCTCTCTCTGCACCTACATTTTTTATGGCTGTCATGACCCATTTGAGATTGTTATGGACACCACGGCATACCTCAATAATAAGCTCAGCCACCCCCATCTTGAGATCTGGGGGTGCACAGAAAATTGGAACTAAATACTTGAGTGTGCAGCTTCTAAAAATAAGCATCTTCCTTCTCACGCATCTGCAATAACATTATTCGATGTAATTAATACTAATATTTCTGCCATTTTCAAATTTCTCCATTTGTCCCCAGATAGTCTTTTATGGCCTTGTTTTTAAAATGAGGATCTTTCATGTTTTACCCATTGCTTTTTTTTTTTTTAAGATTTTATTTATTATTCGACAGAGAGAGAGATCACAAGTAGGCAGAGAGAGAGAGGGGGAAGCAGCTCCCCGCTGAGCAGAGAGCCCAATGTGGGGCTTGATCCCAGGACCCCAAGATCATGACCTGAGCCAAAGGCAGAGGCTTAACCCACTGAGCCACCCAGGCACCCCTACCCATTGCTTTTATTTGCTATGTCTCCTTACTCTCCTTTAATTTTATTTTAAGTAATCTCTATATGCAGTGTGGGGCTCGGACTCCTGACCCTGACTGAAATCATGGGTTGTATTCTCATCTGACCAAGCCAGCCAAGCTGACTCTTTTAATCTTGGATTCTTGAAGGGCGCCTGGCTGGCTCCGTTGGTGGAGCATATGACTCTTGATCTCAGGGTCGTGAGTTCTAGCCCCATGTTGGGTGTGGAGCATATTTTTTAAAAAATTAATTCATTTAACAGAATCTTTGATTCTTTGCAGAGTCCACAACAGTTTCCTCACCTCCAAATTAAGAGATCGGTGAATAAAATCACATTGTTACCTCACAGTGCCATTTAACTTACTCTTCTGTGCTAAATTTCCTGTGACCTGAAAGTCAGTCTAGAGACTAGATGAAGTTTCAGTGTCAGCGTTTTTGACCAGAATATTCCATTCGGCCCGTAAGACCAGGCAGTTCCTCTCGGGTCACTGGTAACAAGCCTGTGGGTGTGAGAGGACAGATGCTCAGCCTGTGCTCGGTGCCTCGCCCTGAGCCCCCGGGTCTATGTCTTGGCAGCATCCCTTCCTCGAAAGCCTGTGGGCCGTTCACCAACTTCAACACCACGTGGGAGGTGGTCCCCAAGACAGTGAGCACCTTTCCCAGCTCTCTGCAGTCCCTGGTCTATGGCGTCACATCGGAAGCCTTCGCAGTGCCTTTCTTCATGATCATCTGGTGAGTAAGAACCGCCCGGACCCTTGCAAGTATTTTCCGTGCAGGCCCGTGGAGAAGGCAATAATGCAAAACATTATTGTGAACCTGATAACATTAACTTAGCAAGTGTAGCAAGCTCGCCTGCTACACTTGATAAGTTACAGAACCTCTCCTCTCCCTCTGCCCCCTCCCTCCTTGTGTGCTCTCTCTCCCCTCTCTCTCTCTCTCTCTCTCCCATTTTTAGAATGGGCATCATAATAGTGATTTTTTTTTTTAAAGATTTTATGTATTTATTTAGGGAGCGAGAGAGAGAGAGAAAGCATGCACATGTGAACAGGGAGGGGCGGAGGGAGAGGACAAGGATCCCGAATGGGCTCTGTGCTGAGCCGGAGTCTGCCACAGGGCTTGATCTCAGGACCTTGAGAATTTTTAGAAATTAAAATTCCTAATTAAAATTTCATGATCTCATGACCTGAGCTAAAACCAAGAGTTGGAAGCCACCTGGAGGCTCCAAAATTGTGATTCTTTAAGAGGGTTATTGAGCAGGTCTAGTAAGATTAAGCATCTGCCTTTGGCTCGGGTCATGATCTCAGGGTCCTGGGATCAAGCCCCACATCGGGTGTGGGAAGCCTGCTTCCCCTCTCCCACTCCCTCTGCTTGTGTTCCTTCTCTCACTCCCTGTCAAAGAAATAAATAAAATCTTAAAAAAAAAAAAAAAAAAAGATCCTGCAGCTAAAGCACTTAGCCCAATGCCTGCCATAAAAACCCAATAACCATTGCTGATTAATAGTATTATTTACAAAATCACTTGCACTTTGATAAAGAAAGTGATTACTGGGGAGAGAGAAGAGCACTGAATTAGAAGCATGTGCGTGAACCCTGTCTCCACTACTTATACATAGAATGTGTCCTCCCTGTGCCTCAGTTTCCTTACCTGGAAAATGAGGTAAGAATGGCACATACCTCATAGGGTTGTGAGAAGAAGGCAATACAGTTAACATAGTGAAATGGGTAGCAGAGGACCTGGCCCTTAGTAAAGGCACAGTAAATGACAGGTATTCTATATCAAGGTGACAAGAAGCTTTTCTGCATAGTGATTCATTTTGAGGGTTAAAGTAATTCTAGGGCTATCTGGGTAGCTCATTTGGTGTCTGATTCTTTTTTTTTTTTAAGATTTAAAAAATTCTAAAAATTTTTTAATTTCTAAAAATTTCTTTTTTAATTTCTAAAAATTCAATTTCTAAAAATTTCTTTAAAAATCTAAAAATTTTTTAAGATTTTAAAAATTTATTTGACAGAGAGAGAAAGAATCCAAGTAGGGGGAGCGGTAGGCAGAGGGAGAGGGAGAAGCAGGCTCCTTGCTCAACAGGGAGCCCGACTCAGGGCTCGATCCTGGGACCCTGGGATCACGACCCGAGCCAAAGGCAGATGCTTAACTGACCGAGCCACCCAGGTGCCCCTAAGTGTCTAACTCTTGATCTCAGTTCAGGTCTCAGTCTCAGGGTCAGGGATTCAAACCCCATATCAGGCTTCATCCTGGGTGTGGAGCCTACATTAAAAAATAATAATAATAAAATAATTCTAATCACAAATGTACATTGAGGTCTTACTATGTGCTGGGTGTTGTTTTAATTATAGTCTGTCCTGATTATTAATGGATTCCATTTTTTGTGTCTGTGTTATGAATATGCCTACTTGCTAAATATTTTGTAACCCCAAAATCAGTGCTTGAGGCAAGTTCATGGTTATTTGTGGACTTGCACCCAGTGGCAAAAAATTGGAGTCACCCCAAAATCACTATGTTAGTCTGTTTGGGCTGCTGCCTACAGAAAATACCATAGACTAGGTGGCTTATAACCAATTATTTCTTATAGTTCTGGAGGTTGCTAGTCCAAGGTCAGGGTGTCCATCTGTGTGGTTAGGTGAGAGCCGTCTTCTGGCTTGCAGACTTCTCATATCCTCACACAGCAGATGGCATGAGCTAGTTCTCTGGGGTCCCTTTGATCAAGGCACTAATCCCATTCATGAGGGCACCGTCCTCATGACCTTAGCACCTCCCAAAGGCCCCACTTCCTAATACCATCACCTTGGGATTAGGATTTCAAACATGAATCTGGGGGACACACAAACATTCATGCCATAGCATGCATGTTACCGGCTAGACTTGAACAATGCTCAGTAGTCTGCCTTCTTGTTTCAGCTCTCATACTATAAGTAAGTGTCCTTTTGTGATCTCTGTGGGGCCAGGTTTCTTGCATTTTGTGCTTTTGGTGGGTCATTTCCCTGTTTAAATTGGCCCCAAGCATACTGAAGGGCTTCTAGTCATTCCTAGGTGCAAGAGGGCTTGGGATGTGCCCTGCGAAGAAAATATGTAAGTTAGATAAGCTTCATTCGGGCATGCATGATAGCGCTGGTGATGCCAGGTTCAATGTTAAGGAATCAACAATAATATTTAAATAAGATGTCTTTAAACAGAAACAAGGTTATATTTTGATAACTTTCTCAATAAATAAGAAACATAAAATAGGGTATTGATCATTTGACAAGAATGTTGTGACCGGTGACTCAAGGAACCTACCCCAGTTCGTCCCCTAGGGGCACTGGTTCAGAAGTCACTAGGTCAGTGTTCCTGGAGGCTTTATGGAATGTAACTACTACAGATAACTAGAATTGATTATAGCTGGCATGAATTAACTGTAATGAAATCACTGCAATTATCTCTTGATATATTCTGACCGTAAAACCCCACCACCATGCAAGAAGAGAACCCGAAAAATTTATTTGCTAAAGGTAGGATACCTTTGATAGAGATTAATAAAATGGCTTGGGGAAGCTAGGCAGACAGTCAGCCTGGGATTCTGAGTACCTCAGGATCCAGCTACTCTGTCCTGGAGGGTTTGACTCCAAGCTATGGCTTGGCTGGCACCATCTGATGGCTGGCCATTCTTGCCTTGTGGCCACAGTGTGTTCCAGAAGAGTATCATTGATAAGAGCGATTCCATGACTTCCTCAGCCCTGTCTGGGGGGATTAGACAGGAAACCACCGCCCCTTCATGGAATGGAATGAGGTTGCCTACGGTTTTCCTGGTGGCTCGCCCTCCACTCCACATGCCCCTGTCCCCAAAGATAATAACTTCAGCCACCCCCGTTCTGAGATCTGGGACCACACAGAAGACAGGAGCCAACAGCCCGTTGCTTTTATTCAAAGATCTATTATCCTAGGCTTGTTGTTCCCCAGGTTTTACTGTATTATCCTCGCTGTAGATGAGGAAGCGGGGGCCGGGGAAGTGATCATCCACAGCCAGTTCCTTCCATACTGAGCTGTCTGGACTATCTCTTTCTCTTTCCCTGTCATACCGTGTGTGCCAGGGGAACAACAACAACTTTTAATATTGACTTAAAAAGCAAGGCATGCATCAGTCTCTACTACCACTGCTAACTAAATACCCCTCTGGGGCTGCTTCTTATGTCCTCTGCTTAGGAGAGATCCCTTTCTTCTTCCCTCGCTCCCTCCCATTTTTTTTTTTTAAAGTAATCTCTACACCCAGTGCGGGGCTGGATCCCAGAACGTCACACCCCAGATTTTTCCTTCCTCCCTACCTCCCTCTCTTCCTTTCTTCCTTCCCCTCCACCTGTCTGTCCATTCCTCCCTCTCTCTTCTTTCTTTCTCTTCCTAACAGAAGTGAACCTGTTCTGGGCAAAATGGACCGGGTTGTTTATCCAGCGGCCCTTCAGCTGGCACAGACTCCTTAGTGACCGCTTCCTTGTGTTACAGCCTCATCATGTTTTACTTCATCGCCCTGGCCGGAGCGCACAAGCGGGTGGTGGTCCAGCTCCGAGAGCAGCTGTCCCTGGTAAGGAAGAGCAGGTCCAGAGGGTCATGGCTGGGGACATCTACCCAGGACAACTAAAGGAGAGTGGCGCTTTCCCCAGGGAGGGGATGGAATGCCGTGGCGTGGCTCACCACTGCTTCCCAGAACTGCACTGGGGCCAGGCCTTCTCCAGCTTCACGTAGTCATGGGCTTGTCCATGCCTTCAGTGTGTACAGTGATCACTGCCTGCCCCTCATACTGTGCTGGGATACAGTGGTGACAGAGGGAGACGAGACTGCTGAATAGTTACAGAAAAACCATGAATTCCAGTAGCGGGAGCCTCTGTGAAGATAACACAGACGGTAGAGTTAGGTGAGGAACGGCCCTCCGGGGCTGTAGATGGTGGTCACGGAGGGCCTCTTGGAGGAGGTGACATTGGAGCTGAGACTTGAAGGACGAGGAGCCCATTGTGGGAGGCCTCGGGGATGAGAGTAACAGGCAGAGGGGACAGCGAGGCCACTCCCGGGGACAGGTGGCATGGCCAAAGAGTCTAGATGATCCTGGATTGTCCGCTAGGGTCACGGCACAGTGTGAGGGCTCTGGTGACAAGTTTGGGTTTAATTCTGAGTGTGATGGGAAACCAATCACAGTAGCAGTCTGATGTACATTTCTTTTTAAGATTATTTACCTATTTATGGGCGCCTGGGTGGCTCAGTGGGTTAAGCTGCTGCCTTCGGCTCAGGTCATGATCTCAGGGTCCTGGGATCAAGCCCCGCATCGGGCTCTCTGCTCAGCAGGGAGCCTGCTTCCTCCTCTCTCTCTCTCTCTGCCTGCCTCTCTGCCTACTTGTGATCTCTCTCTGTCAAATAAATAAATAAAATCTTAAAAAAAATAAAAAAGATTATTTACCTATTTAGAGAGCGTGTGCGTGAGCCGGTGCGAGGGAGATTTTGAGAGAGAATATCAAGCAGACACCACAGTGATTGCGGATCCCGACTTGGGGCTCAGTCTCATGACCCTGAGATCACAGCAGAAACCGGGAGTCGGACTCTCAACCGACTGTGCCATCCAGGCGCCCCATCCGTCTGACGTCTATTTTTTTAAAGACTCTTGGCTCCTCTGTGGACAAGAGGCTGTGGAGGGGCAAGAGAGCAAGAGGCAGACCAGTCTGGAGGCCGTTACCACAGTCCAGGGGTTGGGATCCTTAACCCCGAGTCTGACGGGTAATTGATTTTGTTGAAATGAAGACATTTGTTTTCAAATATATTGAATGTGTTCTTGCGCCGATTTCTGCCTTTAGGAAAGTCGTGACAAGCGTTACCTGATCCAGAAACTAACAGAAGCCCAGAAGGATATGAAGAACCGACTGGATGGGCAATGAGGAACCTGCTCGTTAAGCTGACCTTGTGACCAGCCGAGCCTACACAGTCCACCTGGGTTTGGAGCGGAACTTGTAAAATATATTTTTCTGGAGTTCAGGTCTTTCCTGAAGGCGGCTCCCTTCGTGCGGGTGTCGTGGCGTTGTTTTTGGTGACCTTGTTAGGACCTTGACGTCTTAGCTCCCGGGGCATTTTGCTACAGCCTTCGTGCTCAGGGGGAAACTGCCTCCACGGTGCTGGGTCTGTCCTGGCCCTGGGTCATCAAAACTAAGAGGCAAAGTTTGTCTTTCAAGTCTTCCAAAATGCCATTTCCCTCGCTGCACTCAGGTCCCCATCTCTGAAGGACACTACACGCTTTGGAGCCAGGCTGGAAAGGGCAGGTGAGGACATGCACAGAGGATGGGGCTGATGTGCAGGAGCGCTGGAGGGCTGTGGGTCGCAGCCTCAGACCAGCCTGTGCCAGTGACCTGGAGTACACTGACTCCTGACATCTTCAAGGCACATATCCATTTTTTAAGGGCTCTTTTATATTTTACAAAATACGCAGAGAATTGCTTCAGGGTTTCCATTACAGGGAAAAAAAAAAAAAAAAGGTGCAGTAAATACCTCATCATAAGCTTACCCCAAATTGATAGCTCTGAACCTTTGAATATAAGCCTAAATTATTGTTTCACATAATCAGTTCTCGTCTTAACGTCTTCGGGATCTTTTCCAAAGTACTTAGTTTTGTAACAGACTGTGTGAGCCTTTCTTCTGTTTTCCTTCCGTTCACTGGCTCAAAAGCTTTTCCTAGGGAGTAGCCTGGAGTTTAAAGCTGGCACAGGTTTTAGAAAGCTGCTGCTAACAGTATTTCCCACCATCACCCCTACCCTCCGTTACTCAAAAATGAATGATTCTTTGCTCCAAGAAGCAAAGCGAGCTTGCCGTGGCACACACATTTCTGTGTATTTGCCCCTTTGCCTGATCATTTTCCGCCTCTTCCCCAAAGTTAGCATTAACACTGGATATTTATGTACCTGTGAGACCGATGAGCTTTTCAAGCTAATAACTAGTATCATGGAATTTTGAGTAATCAAAAGTTCACTCTGTCCTCACTTGAAAAAAAATCTAATTGTTGGCATTTTTGCCAAGCACACTTATAGAGATGTTTTTTTGCCTTCACCATGCTTCTGAGGACAGTCAAGATGTGTGTGTGTGTGTGTGTGTGTGTTTGTAAATGTGTGAGATGGAAGCTCCACTCTTTCCCTGTTATAAAATCGATACTGATTTATGCTAATATCTTTGTTTCGGTTAAATGCTGCTGGTTTGCATACCTCTTACTTGAATGTTTTTATATATTTTGACAACTTTAATAACTTCAAGGGATGTCTGTGTAATTGTTGAAGCGCAGGTCTAACAAATGTGCCTTATAACTACTGATTAAACAGTATCTTGTAAGTTTTAAAATGTGTGTGTGCATATTGGAATTTATGGAGGTTTCTTGTCAGCAATCAAGTGATCATGGAACTTGGTAAAGTCACTCTTTGCCTTTTCCTAGAATCACACAAGTGTTTAATGCAATCCATCAGATGAGTGATTTTAAGACTCCTTGGCTCTGCTAAATCTAAGGGAGAGGTATATTGTGTATATTTTATTTTATTTTTTATTATTTTTTAAAATTTTCATTTATTTATTTGACAGAGATCACAAGTAGGCAGAGAGACAGGCAGAGAGAGGAGGGGAGGCAGGCTCCCCACTGAGCAGAGAGCCTGATGCAGAACTTGATCCCAGGACCCTGAGATCACAACCTGAGCCGAAGGCAGAGGCCTCAACCCACTGAGCCACCCAGACACCTCTATATGTGTATATTTTAAACTGAAAAGACATAAAACTATTTCAAGCACTCCCCTTCCCAGCCCCAAACTCCAGAGGGAACCACTGCTAATGATGTTTATTTAATTCTCCCAGAAAATCATAGTACATGTTCAGACAGATATATATGTGTGTGGTTGAATGTATGAAATACGTATTTCTGAGCTTCTCCCTTTTTTCCCCTTAATAACATCTTGCAGATCTTTCCATATAAGTAGCCATGTCATTCTTTTTAATACATAGCTTCCATTGTATCAGTGTGCAAGGGTTAACTCCTTGCTAGATACTTTTGTTTGCAACTGACCAAAGCTGCTTCCCATCCCCCATCCTGTTACAAACAGGGGGAGCTGGAATTTTAGAAGTCAGTGCCAAGCCTGTCTCTGTTTCTCTGTTCTGCCCCATTCTTCTAAAGAACAGGTTCTTGTTCTTTATCAAGGCAGGCTTCCATATTCTTGAAATCACAAAATATTCTCATCCCAGCAAAGAGCAGAATCCAGTTAGGCAAGTTTTTATTTGGTAGTATCTGATTGCAGCTAGTCACGAGTAAATAATAATGAAGAAAGGAATTAATTTTGCCAGAGTAGAGCTGCAAGGTCTGATCCCTAGGAAGACAGGACTTCTGAATGTATCTTCTTTATATAGGGTATATCTTCTTTATATAGGGTATATTTTATTAGTAAATTCCATCTGGTATATTTTCTCTCCAATGCATGAGGTGCATGGGACCTGGGATGGGTTTGCTACTTGCTTAATTGTATTATTTTGTACAGGTGTCTTCACCCAGATGAAATTCCCTCATCTTTAAATGGAAAATAATACATATATTTACTTTTATGCTTGAGAATGGAATTTGAGACTAATGTGTTCTTTTCTTTTCTTTTCTTTTCTTTTTTAGATTTATTTATTTATTTGACAGACAGAGATCACAAGTAGGCAGAGAGGCAGGCAGAGAGAGAGGAAGCAGGTTCCCTGCTGAGCAGAGAGCCTGATGCGGGGCTCAATCCCAGGGCCCTGGGATCATGACTGGAGCCAAAAGCAGAGGCTTTATTTAACCCACTGAGCCACCCAGGCGCCCAGTTCTTTTTTCTTTTTTAAGATTTTATTTATTTATTTGAGAGAGAGGGAGGAAGTAAGAGAGAGCAAGAGAGGGTAGAAGGTGAGAGGGAGAAGCAGACTCCCTGCGAAGCTGGGAGCCCGATGTGGAACTCGATCCCAGGACTCCAGGATCATGACCTGAACTGAAGGCAGTTGCTTAACCAACTGAGCCACGCAGGCACCCCTAATATGTGTTTTATTTTTGAAATTTTGTTTTCTCATTTTAAAAATACTTGTTTATTATAGAAAATACAGGGACACTGAAAGCTACAGAGAAGAAAAGTGAAAAATCACATATAAGCACCATTTATGAACAGTCACTGTTAATCTTTGAGCCAAATTCCTTTTCAGATAAAGAGCACAGAGGAGGGGTTCCCTGGGTGGCTCAGTGGGTTAAAGCCTCTGTCTTAGGCTTGGGTCATGATCCCAGGGTCCTGGGATCGGGCCCCTCGTCGGGCTCTATGCTCGCTGGGGGGCCTGTTTCCCTCTCTCTCTCTGCCTGCCTTTCTGACTATTTGTGTTCTGTCTGTCAAATAAATAAAATCTTTAAAAGAAAAACAAAAGAGCACAGAGGAAGGAAGGACGGGATGAAAACAAAGAAAACACATGTTGGTATTCTCATTTCTTTTTCACTTACTATGTTTCTTCAAAAGTTCTTTATAAACATTTCAGTGGGCTACATCATATAACATCACACAGATGGGTCTTAATTTTTAACATTCCTTTGCTGCTTAACATTTTGTTTTGAAATTTTCCTGACAATAACTGGGACACCTACAAATTTTTGTTAACATATTTTCTTTTTAGGGACAGAGACCTAGAAGTGGAATTATTATTATTTTTTTAAAAGATTTTTATTTATTTATTTGACAGAGAGAGATCACAAGTAGGCAGAGAGGCAGGCAGAGAGAGAGAGAGAGAGGAGGAAGCAGGCTCCCCACTGAGCAGAGAGCCCGATGCGGGACTTGATCCCAGGACCCTGAGATCATGACCTGAGCCGAAGGCAGTGGCTTAACCCACTGAGCCACCCAGGCGCCCCTAGAAGTGGAATTATGATGAAGGTTTAGAAAGAACACACTGGGCCTTTGAGAGGTTTATATTCTCAGTAGCTTTACATGAGAATGTTACATCATCCTTGCTTTCACTAAGTATTTGGATTTTATAAACTATTCCATAGTTTGTTATTTGTAGTTAGAGTAGTTTGAAAATAACTAGCACCTTCAATTATTTTATAGTATATTAAATATTTTATAGTAATTTGGAAAAAAGATATGATCAAGGGTGTGAAGTAGAAAGTGAAAGGCCCCTTCTCACAATCCCAACCCTCTAAAGTTACCAATATATATATATATTTGAAAGATTTTATTTCTTGGGACGCCTAGGTGGCTCAGTTGGTTGGGCAGCTGCCTTCGGCTCAGGTCATGATCCCAGTGTCCTGGGATCGAGTCCCACATCGGGCTCCTTGCTTGGTGGGGAGTCTGCTTCTCCCTCTGCCTCTGCCTGCCATTCTGTCTGTGTTCGCGCTCTCTCTCTCTGACAAATAAATTTTTTTTTTAAATCTTTAAAAAAAAAGATTTTATTTCTTTATTTGACACACAGAGAAATCCCAAGTAGGCAGAGAGGCAGGCAGAGAGAGAGAGGGGAAGCAGGCTGTCCGCTGAGCAGAGATCCCAATGTGGGACTGGATCCCAGGACCCTGAGATCATGACCTGAGCTGAAGGCAGAGGCTTAACCCACTGAGCCACCCAGGCGCCCTAAAGTTACCAATATTAAATGTTTTGTTCTGTATCCTTCCAGAAATGCATCTTTGACTTTTTCATTTCATATATATACCCTACACATCTGAAAAATTTTTTTTACTTTTTTTTTTTTTTTAAAGAATTTATTCACCCATTTGACAGAGAGATAGCCCAAGTAGGCAAAGCGGCAGGCAGAGGGAGAAGGAGAAGCAGGCCCTCCGATGAGCAGGGAGCCGGATACAGGACTCCCATCACAGGACCCCAGGATCATGACCTGAGCCCAGCGCAGGTTCCTAACGGACTGAGCCGCCCAGGAACACGTTTTTCTTTCTTTCTTTCTCTTTTTAAGATTCTATTGATTTAACAGAGAGACAGCTAGAGAGCGAACACAAGCAGGGGGAGAGGGAAAGGGAGAAGCAGGCTTCCCACTGAGCAGGGAGCCCAACATGGGGCTCCATACCAAGACCCTAGGACCGCACGACCCAAGCCAAGGCAGACACTTAACGGCTGAGCCACCCAGGCGCCCCTGAAAAATTATTTCTGTTGGACAGATCCCTTGAAGGAGGTTTGCTGTATCATTGGATTTGCATTATTTTTAAAATATACAACAAAACTTGAACAGTTTCGGAATCACAGAAAAATTACGAAGGTAGCGATGTCCCGTATACCCTTTGCCCCCCACATGCATAGTCACCCTCATTCTCAGCATCCCCCCTCAGAGTGGTACATTTGTTAGAAGTGTTAAGTCCTCTCCCTAGCCCATCCCATACCCAAAACAATTTGCACCAAAATAAATACTAAGAGAGAAGTGGAAACAAAAAAACCTAAAACCACATTCTTTGAACAAAAAAAAAAAAAAAAGGAGATCTAAGGCTCCTCGGATATTAGTCTCACCACCTAGAGACACTATTGACCATGCAATTTCTACTGTTTTAAAGCCAATGTAGGATACACACAGAGAAAACTTTCCTTCCTGTTGGTAGAGCAAAAAATACAATGGCTGTGCCAGTAAAAGATCCCTTCACGATCCTTTTTCCCAGGAATTTACCCTGGCAGGATCTCGGGAAGAGCAATTCAGCATCCTCATCTCTAGCAACCCAAGCCTCTTTCACAACCGTTGCTCACCTGAGTGATTGATGGTGATCATGTCCAATAGTCTCCTTCCACTTGCCCTTTCCAGCCAATCGAATGGAAGCAGGGGC
The DNA here is from genome assembly GCF_022355385.1 of Mustela nigripes. Classification (NCBI taxonomy): domain Eukaryota; kingdom Metazoa; phylum Chordata; class Mammalia; order Carnivora; family Mustelidae; genus Mustela; species Mustela nigripes. Next base: position 24,833,396 of record NC_081567.1, read on the forward strand.
CTAGGGGCGTGTCCACCGATGGGAGGGCACGCAGTGTTTGCCCTACGTCTGCTCTGCGTCATCAGTCTGCGCTGAAAGCACTTTTATCCCGCCTCGCGCAGGGGAGTGGGTATCGTGTCACAGCAATGGGCTGCGCCGCGGAGGCGGCGGGTCGCTCCCTGTGGCAGCTGCGCACGGGCGCTCTGCGGCCGTACTCAGGTAAGGTAGGAGGACGGCCGCGGCCGCGCGCTCAACCGGCGGGCCAGGGAATTTTAGCATGTGGCCTGCACTAGAGAGGTCACGGGGGGTGGGGGGGAGGTCAGACGTTCATAGACGTCATAAGGCTGCGACGGAGAGCGACTTCGAGGCGTGAACTTCGGGGCGCTGATAGGCGGGGCGGGAACCGTAGTGCGTAGGGAGAATGCGGGGTGGGAGGGGCGTGGTGGTCAGCGGGGACGCTCGGAAGTGTCCTCTCAGGGTCGGCGTGTTGTGGCATGACGTAATGGCACACCTGTACCGGGCCGTCTCTGCAGGTGTGGTGGGCATTCCAGGCTGAGTACAGGTGGCGACCTTGAACGTTCGGTGCCCTGCGGGTGTTATTCTAGCCTTCGCTCAGGGCCTCCGTAGGCACAGTGTGGTCAAGCGACCAGAGGCGTGGGCTTGTTAGAAGTGCGGGTATTAAGGAGGGCACGTATTGCGTGGAGCACTGGGTGTGGTGCAAAAACAATAAATACTGTTAACGCTGAAAAGAAATTTGAAAAAAAATTCACTTTATATATATATATAAATTTTATATAAATTTAAATATGTTTTATATAAATTTAAAATATAAATTTTACATATATATATCATTATAGAAAACTCTGGAAGCGCGTGACTTATTTTCAAAGCTGCTCAGTAAAAACTACCCAATCCTCCAAGACTAAAATAATCACGAAATAGATTGTGAGCTTTTGAAACTGCATATTATTATATAATTAATAAATAGTTAACGGAGTGGGGAAGGAAGTGCAGGGTCAAAGGTCCCACCCCCGACTTACACGGTCGCTTTGTCTGCATTTTACCAAGACCTTCGAATGACTTGCATGAAGTTTGAGAAGCACCAGGGTGGTGGAAGCATGTAGAAGCATAGTAATCGGGATAGGGAGATGGGACCTTCTCCCATTCCCCGGTCTTTCTATCCTTTTTTTCATCAGAGCTGCGTCAGAAAATTGTTGTGAGGTCGTTTTCTCCAAAAGTTAAAGCATTCCGGAACCACCTAAAGATTTTTGCCTTTTAGAAATAACCACTTGTGCTTTTGATGACTAAATGTGCTTTTTCTGCAGCCGTGTTCCATTTTTAAATTAAATAATTTCAGAGAAATTAAATCCTCATGGTAAAAGCGGAAAACCAGTATTGCTGGCCCCTAATAGAGTAATTTTTTTTTTTAAAGTGCTGAAAACAAATTAATGAATTGTGTTAGATTGTCTACCAAGGCCTGAACCCCAAACCGTCTTTATGCTTAAAAGGGGGGGCGGGGAGAATTAGCAAGTATTAGGAAGGTATTTATTAACTGAGACATTCTCTTCAATGATATTAGAGGAATTGAGAAAGATTTAAAAGAGAGTAACTCTAACTACCTGGGTGTATTTAATGCATGTTTATAAACCACTTAAGATCTTCCCATATACCATTTAAAATCTCCTAGGTATCATCATTGTTAGGTGTTTCACAGTTTGGGAAAGCACTAACGTAAAGTGATGTATTTGAGAGCTTCAAGCACTGGCCTCAACTTTATTTTACTCAAATTTAAAATGTGTGACAGTGCAGGGAAAAACTCAGAGGATTGTTAAACGTGACTTAATGTTCCTTTGTTGAGCCAATGAGCATAGCAGATTAAGAATCATTCTTTTTCATTTATAAAGTTACTTTGCTTCCTGTATCTTGTTTTATCTTTATGATAACTACGAAAGTTGTTACTATTATATGTTTCCTTAAAAACGAAATAACCTGATTATTTTTGCCAATTTTATTTGTAAGTAATGGTGATTTTGATTTGTCCAAGGTTACTGTTAGAGACAAGAAACACATTAAGTAATCAGTAATCTCTGCCTCCACTGTGGGGCTTAAACACAGCCCCAAGATTAAGAGTCTCATGCTCTACTGACTGAGTAAGCCAGATGCCCCAACCATCCCATACTTTTTAAAGACACCATGCAGAGATCGTGAAAAGGTAAATGACATACATTTCAAGACCCAATCTTCCACACACCCCACAAATAAATCATTTATTAGGTGCCGGAATCTGGAAAAGTGGTGGCAGTGCTAGGGAACTGTGTAGTATTTTTTTTTTCCTTTTCAGATTTTATTTATTCATTTGAGAGAGAGCATGAGTGGGAGAGAGCCAGAGGAAAAATCAGACTCCCCGCTGAGCAGGGAGCCAAATATGGGGCTTGATCCCAGGACTTAAAGATCATGACCTAAGCTGAAGGCAGGTGCTTAACCATCTGCCCCCATAGTATGTTTTTAATAGAAATACAGTCCTGCCCATTAGAAGCTGTGTATTTGAACTCATCCTGTGTACTCAGCCCTTTGCTATTTCCCCTTAAACGTTGTGTTTGTTTGTTTGTTTGTTTTAATGAGTACCTGGTTGTCTTTCCCATTAACATGTTTTGAGATAGGAGTAACAAATGAAAGAAGCAGCATGCAAGATTATCTTGAGAAATAGGGCCAGCTCGTCATTTTCAGTTTCAATCTGTAGGAGTCCTCTTTCTGCGAGGAGGCCAGGTTAGTGGGAGCACAGGTCCTTGGAGTTGGAGGCAACAACTTGGGACAGGCTACCTTACCTTTGTCAAATGTGCCAAATTGTTCTCCATGTAAAAACATGGTCATGACCAGAGTGACCTGCTGTGTTATGGCACAGATCTGAGTGGTACATTATACCTGGCAGACCTTGGACTCCATCCAGTTGTTGGTGTCCATCTCCTGGATCCCATCAGTTTCTTTTCTTTTCTTTTTTTTAAAGATTGTATATACTTATTTGACAGAAGAGAGAGAGAGAGATAGGAAGAGAGGGAACACAAGCAAGGGGAGTGGGAGAAGGAGAAGCAAGCTTCCCACCAAGCAAGGAGCCTGCCGACAAGGATCCAGATGCGGGGCTTGATTTCAGGACCTGAGCCGAAGGCAGACACTCAACGACTGAGCCATCCAGGTCCCTCTCCATCAGTTTCTTGAATCAGATATGTTCAGTGAGATGGAGCAGTTCATGCAGAGGAATGGCTCAAAGCTAGGTCACCATATTTCAGACCCCCATGTCCATGCTTCTTTGTAAATAGTGAGGCATTTAAAACCCTGGTTGAACCTGGTCGAAAAGTTCAAATTTTATCCAGCCTGTCCCATCACTTTGTGTCCAAAGCACTCAAGCCTTTTAATGAAAACCCTACAGATGTACTCAAAGTGAAGTTTTCCACACATTTTTAGGCTGTAGAAGTTAGGTTAAATGAAAAGAAGTCTATATTAAAGATCTGGTAGTCGTGCTTAAGAGCCTTGAAACACATCTCAGGGTGATACCAACACACATCACAATTCACATTACAAACTGACTGGCCTCACTGGATCTCTTTTTCATATCTGCTTAATGAGCTGATAACCCCTTATATACCTAAACACATTGTAAAACTCTTAGGGGAAAAATTCTGGAGATGCCTTAATGCAAAGCTCAGAGAATACAATCAAGGTGTTACTACTAGGAGATTTTTTAAAAGACAAAATTTAGGGACGCCTGGGTGGCTCAGTTGGTTAAGCGGCTGCCTTCGGCTCAGGTCATGATCCCAGCGTCCTGGGATTGAGTCCCACATCGGGCTCCTTGCTCGGCAGGGAGCCTGCTTCTCCCTCTGCCTCTCCAGGCCTCTCTGCCTGTGCTCGCT
>NC_081567.1:24837379-24938815 GCF_022355385.1 Mustela nigripes
ATGACCTGAGCCGAAGGCTCAGGTCATGATCCCAGCGTCCTGGGATTGAGTCCCACATCGGGCTCCTTGCTCGGCAGGGAGCCTGCTTCTCCCTCTGCCTCTCCAGGCCTCTCTGCCTGTGCTCGCTCGCTCTCTCTCTTCCTCTATCCCTGACAAATAAATAAATAAAATCTTAAAAAAAAAAAGACAAAATTTAATCCGTCCTGAAGAATTTATATTTCGAAGAGAGGAGTTGAATTGATAATGTACCATGACAATATCAAACCTAAGCTCTAAGGCTTATTCACCAAATCACATGCTCCAGGCGTTTTGAGAGAACTTAAATCTGTGGTTCTCAACCTTGGCTGCAGAAAAGATTCGTGCACAGAGCTTTTAAAAAATCCACGGCAAGATCGAATGGGGAGGAGCATCCTGGTTTTGAAAGCTCCCTAGGAGGTTTGGTACAGCCAAGGGTGGGAACAAAGCAGGCCTGGAGGGTAGGTCAACCGGAGAACCAAGCTCTTCTAGAGGCCCCATGTCTCACTGCCACGTCAGCTGCTGAAAAGTCAGGTTCAGTATTTCCAGATCTTTTTATGCTTCATGTGAAGCCAGAAATCCAGATCTTTAGGTAAAATATGTTTTAAGTGTTGGTAACTAATTCACTTTTTAAAAAGGTGGGGTATGCCTGGCCAGCTCAGACAGGAGAACATGTGTTTCTTGATCTCAGGGTCATGAGTTCAAGCCCCATGTTGGGTGTAGAGCCTACTTTATTTATTTATTTATTATTTTCAAAAGATTATTTATTTATTTAACAGGGAGAGAGAGAACAGGAGAGCACCAGCAGGGGCAGTGGCAGAGGGAGAGGGAGAAACAGGCTCCTGGCTGAGCAGGGACCCTGATGTGAGGCTCCATCCCAGGACCCTGGGATCGCGACCTGAGCTGAAGGCAGCCACGCAACCAACTGTGTGCCACCCAGGTGCCCTGCAGATAGCTTGCTTTAAAAACAAAACAGGGGCATCTGAGTGGCTCAGTGGGTTAAAGCCTCTGCCTTTGGCTCAGGTCATGATCCCAGAGTCCTGGGATCGAGCCCTGCATCAGGCTCTCTGCTTGGCGGGGAGCCTGCCTCCCCCTTTCTCTGCCTGCTTCTCTGCATACTTGTGATCTCTGTCTGTTAAAAACAACGACAACAACAACAACAACAAACCACTGCAGGTTAAACAATACATTTATGGGCATATATCATACTTATGGTATCTCATCTGTGACCTTTGTTCTGAGGTGCCCCTTTCTTCCTGTAGAAGGAAACATCTCTTCTACCCGAGAGTAATAAAGAATAAACATTTGCATTGCAGCTTTTGGAAGAAGAATCAGTGTCAGGTTTTCCAGTTCAGGAATGACCTTAGACAGTATCAGTCGGGCAGCTGTGGATCGAATAATCCGGGTGGATCACGCAGGTGAATATGGAGCGAACCGAATCTATGCAGGACAGATGGCCGTCCTGGGCCGGACCAGTGTCGGGCCAGTCATTCAGGTGGGTACTTCATTGTCCCTCTCAGCCTGGTCTTACTGAGCAACGTGGGGATCCAAAGGCCTTAGAGTCATGAATCACATTACGTTATGCATTTGCAAGGGAGAGCAAAAATTGCCTATCAGGGTGGGAGCTTGGGATTGAAAAGTATATTATTCTTATGTATAAAGTACAAACAGACATGTAGTACATAAACGGATATGTGGTATATATGAGGTACTAAAATTTCATCGTGTTGTGGGATAAAAAATGGTTAAGAGTCATTGCATTAGGTGAGAGCACCCGTTGCGGAGAGGGTGTGAGCTTGTCCCCAGCGGGGATATTTTATATCTTCTACTGAGAAGCAGAGGGGGGGGGCCTGGACTTTGTAATCATAAGGACCCAGGTTCACATTCCAGCTTGCTTCCACCACCTACCTGTGTGACTGACCTTGGGGAAGTTACATGACCTCTCTGTGTCTCCATTTCCATGTCCATACCTACAAAATGAGCTAATAACATCTACCTCATTGGGTTTTGGTGAGGAATAAATGAAGTGGCACAGAGCAGCTAATACCATGTCCAGCGTGCAGTAGACCCTCAGCACAAGTCAGATTGCCTGCTCTGAGTTCTCGGACAGGTTCCTTAGCCTCTCTGTGCCTCACTTCCTCTATCTGTATAATGGGGATGATAACAATAGTAGTTTGTGCAGATTAAATGAGTTGCCTTCTTAAAGCTGTTTGACGGCGCCTGGCGCTTAGGAGTACATGTAAGTATTAGCTCTTTTATCATTATCCCTTTTTCCTTTGATGTAAATGATACTTGCTTTCTCGCAGTTGAGAAGGCAATGACCCAATAGGTGCTAACGGTGCCCTCCTGATGTCGGAGTGGGCTGAACATCTCATTTCTCATTAGTGTGGGCCTTGTCCCTTAATAGGCTGTGCAGGTCCGAGAACTTCTGCTGGAACCAAGGTTTGGGCCCACTTAATGGGAATTGAGAGAGAGGCTCTTCTCTCGGTTTGTTGGCACTCTCTGTATCCACAGTGCTTTTTAGTCTGGTGTTTTGCTTTTTCCCTCCAGTGATTCAAGGGGAACAGGGGAAATAGCAGTTCCCATTTATTCGTTCCATTTCCACTTTGCTTCCTTTTCCCGCCCTAGACAGGGCATGTACCTTGCCTGGTATACAGCACGTGGCCTCCATGTGATGCTCAAATGTCTTTACTGGTTTTTTTTTTTTTACAGAAAATGTGGGATCAAGAAAAGGATCACTTGAAAAAGTTCAACGAGTTGTTGGTTGCATTCAGGGTGCGGCCGACGATTCTGATGCCCTTTTGGAACGTGGCGGGGTTTGCACTGGGTATGTGTCTGTCCAGAAGAGCTTACGTGAGCTTAGGGGTCTGGCACAATTAAATTGTTAAAGTACCGATTCCATAATTCTTTTCATGTTCTCTTAGAACCTTCTTATTTCCTTAGTCTTTTTAAAAGCTAAATGGCCCTTTTTTTTTTTTTTGCTTAAATTTATTTAAATATTTATTTATTTAAATCAGTACTTTTATAAATAGAAGGCACAATAAAAACAAATACAACAGAGGAGGGAAAAAAAGAGCGATTCAGGTGTGGCCAAGTGATAATCCCTGACACAGGTTCTAAACCTGAGATAGCACGCTTTTAAGAAAGAGAGAAGAGTAAATGTTAAAAGAGAATCAAAGACACACTCACCCCAAATGAAGACTCTCTTCTTGCCATAAGCAGAAGGTTCGGAAGAGCCCTGAAAAGAGAATAGTATTCCTATTCTGTGATTCAGGATTTCACCTCGTGACCTGATACCACCTAACACAGAAGTTCTCACGGAGGTAGGTTGCTCCTAAGGATACTAGGCAGCGTCTGGAGACATTTTTGGTTGTCATGACCAGGGCTTCTGCTGACGTGTAGTAGGTAGAGGCCGGGGTGCTGCCAAGTGGCCTACGATGCCCAGGATGGCCCCCGCAAGGAATTACCCAGCCCCAGAGCCCGTAGTGTCGAGGTTGATGAACCCTGACCTGACATGATCTCCCTCCGTAGTGTGGTATTAGGCCCATCCTTTCCTGCTCTGGATTTGACCGTTCCAGGTGCAGGAACCGCCCTGCTTGGGAAGGAGGGAGCAATGGCCTGCACTGTGGCTGTGGAAGAGTCCATAGCACATCACTATAACAACCAGATCAGGACGCTGATGGAGAAGGAACCTGAAAAATACACGGAACTTCTTCAGGTATTTGAATATACTCTGGAAAGAGGCCAATAAGGGAGAAAAGGGTAGGTATGCAACTTAATAAGAAGGAAAAAAATAGAAAGGTAGGGAATGACAGGCCATAGAAACCTAGGACAGTGCCTCATTCTTAAGGCAGGAAGAACAGAAAGCCAAAGCCATGGGCACTGGTCACGGCTGTGACCCAACCCTGTCTCCGCAGACTTGGGACCAGAAGCTGTGTCTCCTGAGCCCATGCTTTTATCCTCCACTTCTGGGTCATCCATAGCTGCTCAGCAAATGCAAGCACAGACTCTTCAGATTAAATAAATGAGCTAACGGGTATCTTCAGGCAATTTTCTACAGCAGATAAGGGAACTTCAATTTTTTTTTAAGTCTAAGTTTGGGGTTGGTAAACCCTGGTCTGGAGCAGACCACCTGTTTCTCTAAATTGTTTTGTTGGAACAGCGCCGTACCCATCTGCTTACATGTCTGTGGCTGCTGTTCCCCATATACTGGCAGCATGGAGTAGTTGTGAAGAGAACCATCCAGCCTGTGGAGGTTGGAGTACTGACTCCCTGACCCTTTGTAGGAAAAGTTTGCCTACCCCTGTCTTAGGCAGTAGTATGAGGCTTTAGCCTCCAGAAGAAGACTGGACAGTGGGAGAGTTGGATGCTGACTTGCTCTGATTTCTCTGTATTTAACCAGATGATAAAGAAATTTCGGGATGAAGAGCTGGAGCACCATGACATAGGCCTTGAACATGATGCACAACTGGTAGGGGACCTTCCTATGTACTGTTTGCTGGTGGTGCTTTGAATACCTTATTAGGAAGATTAAGGGGCGGGAGGGTTTTCTTTTCCAGAGAAATAGATTTCAAAGTAACCACCCAAGAAAGCAAACCAATATACGGCTTTGACAGAAAGGCAAGCAAATCCGTGCTCCCCACTAGGAATCTTATTTCCTCCTTCCTCCCTCACCATCTTCCCTGGCAGCTTCTTCCCCCTTCCCGATGAGACACTAGGTGATTCAGATGTTCTGGCAGTTATGGAACCATCCCAACCTTGTGAATTAAGAGTCTGTTAGATCTTACGTCTTACCTAGAGCGTTCCAGCCCGGCCAGACCAGGCCGTGTCTTACTGCTACAAGTGAACATAGAACATACTTCTTTCGTTTGCTTATTGTCATTTTTAACAGGCTCCAGCATACACCGTCTTGAAGAGCCTCATCCAGGCCGGATGCAGCATGGCGATATATTTATCAGAAAGATTTTAAAGTATGTCCACTTTCCCCTGTTTATAAAGGATGACAGCGACTAAATGAGTAGCGTTGGCAGAAAAGGAAATGTGCAATTATCGTTATGTGAATTTTGTTAATAAACTTTAAGAAGTTTTTGTTTTTTCATTAATAAAACTCTCTAGTGTTGATTTTTTTCCTGTGCTGCCTTATGCCAGAAGGCCGATTGTTCACCAAGTTCCAGTTACAACAGACGAAGCCTGTCCTTGTTTGGTCCATGGTTAATTTTTTTGCAAAACATCAAGAATGAATCGTTAAGAAAATAATGGAAATCTTTTTTTTTTTTTTTTTTTTTTTTTTTTAATCTTGGAGAAAGAAGGAGTGTGAGAAATGTTCATGTGTTTCGGGGTTGGGGGTCAGGAGGAGAGAATCTCCAAGCAGACTCCCGGCTGAGCTCAGAACCCAGTGCAGCGCACCGTGGGGCTTTATCTCAGGACCCTGAGATCATGACCTGAGCCGAAACCAAGAGTCTGACGCTCAACCAACTGAGCCACCTAAGTGTCCCCCAAAATAACAGAAATCTTTTTTTTGTAAAGATTTTTATTTTTTATTTTATTTGACAGACAGAGATCACAAGCAGGCCGAATAGCAGGCAGAGAGAGAGAGGAGGAAGCAGGCTCCCTGCAGAGCAGAAAGCCCAATGTGGGGCCCGATCCCAGGACCCTGAGAACATGACCCGAGCCGAAGGCAGAGGCCTTAACCCACTGAACCACCCAGGCGCCCCAACAGAAATCTTTAAGAATAAAAATTTTGAGTTCACTTATAACCAAAGGTAATTTAAAACACGAGGTTGTTGAAGATCGACAAAGCCAGACTGTCAAATCCTTCAATGGAGTGGAAGACTGTCATTGTTTTCAGTGGCCTCTTTAGCTGTTCCTTCTCTCCTCTGGATTTCAACATGCTAGAGGGTTCCACGGTGTGGTTCTTGGCCCTGTTCTGTCTCTCCTCTTTTTCTTGGTATCCCATCCGGCCTTGTGGCTCATTCCTCCACATTCCTATTTCAGCCTAGCTTTCTATTCCCAAATATCCTGCTGCCTACCCAGCCCCTCCACTTGGACATCAGGGAGAACCTCAAGCTCCTCTTCCCTCCTCCATCCTGGTGCCCTACTAGCCGGCCTTCCTCATCATAGTTAATAGCAGCTCCATCCTTCTGGTCCTCAGGCCCAAATCTCTGGACTCACCTTTGACACCTACCTAAATCCCTCCCCTATCTGCTCACCCAGGATATCCTACAGGCTCTGCCAAAGCCTGGATTATTTTAGAAGCCTCTTTACTATTCTTCTGGCCTTCCCTGTCCTCCCACAATCCGTGCTCAACCCAGCAGCCACAGTGGTCCTTTGAACTGTAAGTCAGGCCATGTTCCGGCTCAGCTCAGAACCCCTCAGTGGCTTTTCCCAGTTCCCTCAGCATCAAAGTCAAAAGTCCCTAAAAGGGTTTCTAAGAACCTGTGTGATCTGGCCCTCTGACCGCTTCCCCCTTCCTCGGTCCGCTGCAGCCACGCTGGGCTCCTTGCCATTTCTCAAAATACCGGCACTCTTTTGTCTCAGGGCCTTTGCAATGGCTGTTTTCTCTCTCCCCGCAGTGTTCCTTCCCAGCCACATGGCCAAATCCCTCACCAATTCTCAGACTTTCGTTTCAAATGTCACCTCTTAAAGGAGGCCCACCTTGACCACCTTTTTCAGAATTGCAAACCCTACCCCACTCATGCATCATGCCGGGTGCTCAACTCCTCCATTTCTTTCCCCACAACACTTAACCGCCTTCTGGCATCTTATATAATGTACTTACTTGGTTTTTGTCTATTTCTCCCTGCAAGACTGTAAACGCTGTAGGGCAGGAATCTTTGTTTTAATCACTGGCACATAGTCATCAAGGGGATTCAATGAAGAAATAGCTCTCCGTTGTTCACAGTCCTTTTCATATAACTAGTAATTCAAGACTACTCCATGTGCTTCTCTGCAAAATTCAGTAGAGTTTTATTGAAAAGATGCTACCAAGGCAGGCTGGGCCCCTGGGTTCTGGTTTCTGTAGAGTATGCTTTACTATAAAACTCAACGCCTGCCCAAGAGAGGGGGGAAATGCTACCAAGAAACCAAAGAAAAGCCATTCTCCGTGCTTCTTGCTGATGACTTAAGAAAACAAAACAACAGCAACAACAAAAACCAGGCTGGACATCCCCATGCAAAAGAATGAATTTGGACCCTTAAAAGCTTTTACAAGAATTAACTCAAGTGGATTAAAAATATAAATGGTAATGCTAAAGCCCTAAAACTCTTGGAAGATGCAAGGGTAAGTTTGGTGACCTTGGATGAGACAATGGTTTCCTAGATACGACACCAAAAGTAAAGGCAACAAAAGAGAAAAACACGGATTGGATTTTTTTTTTTTAAGATTTTATTTATTTATTTGAGAGAGAGAGACAGTGAGAGAGAGCATGAGCGAGGAGAAGGTCAGAGGGAGAAGCAGACTCCCCATGGAGCTGGGAGCCCGATGCGGGGCTCGATCCCGGGACTCTGGGATCATGACCTGAGCCGAAGGCAGTCGTCCAACCAACTGAGCCACCTAGGCGTCCCACACGGATTGGATTTAATCAGAATAAAAACTACTGTGCTTTTCAAGAAGGGAAAAGAACCCACAGAATGGGTGAGAATGTTTGCACATCATAGATGTGATAAGGGATTTGTACTGAGAGTATATAAAGAAGTCTCGCGACTCAACAATAAGATAAATAGGCCAGTTAAAAACAGGCAAAGGGTTTGAAGAGATGTGTCTCCAAAGAAGATGTACCCATGGCCAATAAGCATTTGAAATGAATGCACAGAAACATTCGTCTTTAGGGAAAACCTCAATGAGGTAACACTTTGTGCACAAGTATGGCTGTACTCAAAGTAGAAAATGATGTGTTGGCAAGGGTGTAGAGGTACTAGCTCCTCATGCACTGCTGGTGGGAGTATAAAATGGTGCAGCCCATTTGGAAAACAGTCTGGCAGTTCCTCAGTCAGTTAAATACAGTTACCATATGATGCAGTAACTCCTCCCCTGGGTGTAAACCCCAAAGAAATGAAAAAAAGAGTTCAAATAAATGGAGATATATGAAAGTTCATAACAACATTATTTATAATAGCCATAAAGTGGAACCAATCCAAATGTCTATCAGCTGATTAGCAGATAAACAAAATAGATCATATCTATACCATGGGATATTATATAGTCAAAAAAGAAAAGGAAGGAAGTACTGATAAGTGCTACAGCATTGATAAACCTTAAAAATGTGATCTTTGGACACAAAGCTTCAAAACCGAAGATGAAAATGCTGGAAATGGATGGTGGTGGTCGTTGTCCAATGATGTGAATGTACTTAATGCCACTGACCTCTACACAAAACACAGTTAAATGGGAATTGTTATGTATAGTTTAAAAAAAAAAATTCTGGGGCACCTGGGTGGCTCAGTGGGTTAAATCCTTTGCTTTTGGCTCGGGTCACGATCTCAGGGTCCTGGGATCGAGTCCTGCATCAGGCTCTCTGCTCAGCGGGGAGCCTGCTTCCCCCCTCTCTGCCTCTGCCTGCCTCTCTGCCTACTGGTGATCTCTGTCAAATAAATAAATAATCTTCTTAAAAAAAAAAAATGCTAAGTGAAGGAAGCCAGACAAAAAAGGCCACATATTGTATGAGTCCATGTATATGAAATGTCCAGAAGAGGCGAATCCATAGAGACAGAAAACAGACTAGTGGTTCCCTATGGCTGTAAGGAATGGGGGGTAATAGGAGTAACTGCTAATGGACACAGTTACAGTTACTTTTTGGGGTGATGAATGTTTTAGAATTAGCTGGTGGTAATGGTTGCACAACCATTAGAAAAAAAAAAAACACTGAATCGTACACTTGAAAATGACGATTTTTATGGCATGTGAATCATAGCAATGAAAAAATACAGGATTGGGACGCCTGGGTGGCTTGGTTGGTTAGGCCACTGCCTTCGGCTCACGTCATGATCCGGGGTCCTGAGATCAAGTCCTGCATCAGGCTCCTTGCTCGGAGGGGAGCCTGCTTCTCTCTCCACCTCTACCTGCCACTCTGCCTGCTTGTGCGCTCGCTCGCTCGCTCGCTCTCTCTGACAAATAAATAAATAAAATCTTTAAAAAAAAATACAGGATTTATAGTTTTATGCTGCATTGGAAAGCAAATTTTGACCCTATCTATTGAATAGGGAAACGATTTTTTTTTTTTAATGTGTCACCCTTCAAGTCAGCAAAGCATGTCAGAGCCTTGATTTTCTGAGATGCTGGTTCTGTTTCTTGCCCTCCGATATCAAAGCTAATTTTGTAAGCGGTGCAGCCAGGAATCTTAGTCATATAAAGACATTTTGTACAATACTTATTAAAAGCACAGATTTCTTGCTGTTTGTTTAGCAACCCCTTCAGAATTGATGACTGATGGTTTATGCTTCTGAGAGCTTCCAGAACAAGACCAGAGAGATTTTCTGAATCCCCCTGTGGTTGTTTTTAATTCCATTACAGCTTGTCCTCGTGTATTAACAAGGTAATCTTGTCTTTCCCTTACTTTACGGCTCTGACCTTTCAGGGAAAATGTGATTTTAAAATTGGACACCATCCAAAGATGATGCCAGGAGGACAAAGGATGTTATTTTGCAAGCAGCATAGTTCCAAAGAGGCAACCCAAGGTACAGTTCTTTGCATGTATTTGATTCTCTTGCTACTCAAAGTGTCGTCCACAGACCAGCTGGCGGCATGTTAGAAATGCAAAACTCGGACCTCCTCCCCAGACCTTCTGAAACAGAATCTGCATTTTTAACAAAATGTGGTCGTTTTAGACTCTGTCCCCACATTCCTTGATACTCCTCTTTTCGGGGAGCCCGATTCCCCTTGCCTTGAGTGTGGGCTGTGTACTTGGTGACTTGTTTCTCACCAGTGGTAGAAATGGAGTGTGACCGCCCGGGCTGCCAGCTCATAAAAGACTATTTCAGCTTTCACCTCTCTCTCTGGGATCACTCAGTCTAGGGAAAGCCCACTGCCAGCGGTTAATCTGTAGAGAGGGTCACATGGCGAAGAGCTGAGCCCACCTGCCAGTAACCAGGTATGGTCACCATCTGGGGAGAGAATCCTTTAGCCCCAGTACTGCCTTCAGATAATGTAGCTCTGGGCGACATCCTGTCGGCAACCTCACGAGAGACCCGGAGCCAGGATCACCCAGGTAAACCACTCTGTCCTGACTGTCAGCAGCTACTTTTGATAATAAATGCTTATTGTTTTCAGCTGCTGAGTTTTGGGGTGATTTGCTATCCAGTAACAATTAACCAACACACAACACATCCAGGTGATTTGGAAGCACATCAGTGCGACAAGCTGACCTAGACCATGAACTCCTAGACAGCAGAGGCCGTTTTAGTCATTTGCGTACCTTCTGAGCTTAGCACAGCACCTCACACTTAGTAAATTGTTGCTGGACCAAATATAAGGTTAAATTGCCCTGTTTTGTTTTGTTTGTTTGTTAGGAAATGAAAACTTTTTTGTAAAAAATAATGCATACATTCGCATGGTGAAATATTCCAACAATGCTAAAGGGTACAGTGACAAGAAAATCTCTCTGTAGACTGCTGTTGCTTATCAGGAAACTGTGACCACCTGCCTTACTTTGTGATTAGCTACTGTCGCATAAGACAGTGCATTGCTTGCTTTCTTTTCCACCCTCACTTCCCAAAAACATAGTTGCCTCGAAATGAAACGGTATAAACTCCACATAGGTTTAAGAAACACACAACACTGCTTCCAAACTTATCTAGAAGTAACCACTATTAATAATTCGTTATTAAATAAGTTTTATTAATAATTATTAATATTAATATTAATGATTATTTTAATGATTTTGATTTAATAATATAATCTGTAATCTAATATATAATATTAATAATAATTAATAATAAAATATTAATAATTATTTAAAGAGTCTCCAGACTCTTTTTTTTTTTAAGATTTTATTTATTTATTTGACAGAGATCACAAGTAGGCAGAGGGGCAGGGAGAGATAGAGGGGGGAAGCAGGCTCCCCGCTGAGCAGAAAGCCCGACGTGGGGCTTGATCCCAGGACCCTGGGATCATGACCTGAGCCGAAGGCAGAGGCTTTAACCCACTGAGTCACCCAGGCGTCCTACCTCTCCAGACTCTTAAAAAAAATCTTTTATCCATACATGTACACACCTCTGGAGTCGGATCATTCCCCACATGGGACGTGCATCTTTGATCTGCAGTTTGCATTTTCCTTTTGGTGACCTCCATTGGCCATCTTTCCAGAAAATCAATACCTATAGATTCATCACATTCCTCTGGTTGGCGCAACACTCTTCCATTTCACACCTGAGCCACCAGCTCCACCCAGAGGCCGCCTCCCACCCATCCTACCCTGACTGCTCCCCCCATCCAGTTCCCACCACAGCCCCCCCGGAGCCCCTGCTCTCCCATCCCCCTTTACAGAAACAGTCTGCAGCTGCCGCAGGTGCCAGAGAGCCTTGAACTTCACCACCACGCCACTTGGCCTCTAATTTCCCCTCTTCCTCTACCGGTGGACATTTGGGTTATTAATAACACAAAAATTGGGGGATCACTGAAAACACAGTGTCTGGAATTTCGGGAGTGGAGATCTCTTTGGGGTTCTTAGCCCTTTTAGAGATTCACTGCTCTTTTGAGAACGTGATAAGAAGTCTGGATCCTCACCCCAGGGCCTTCTTAAGGCCCTCTTTAAAACTTCTTGATCTGGAGAAGAAAATGTGACCTTCCTCAACCCGGGGAACAAAAGAAACCTTTCGTCAAAACTGCTCTTTCCTGGCTCTAACGGAGCACAAAGCACTTTCCTGCTGAATATGTTTTCAAAGGTTTAAAAGCCTCCTCTTGCCTTCGGGGACAGGCTTCCTCCCACTCCTGTCTCCCGAAATGGCAGCCCTGCAGGGCTGCGACAGAACAAGACCGGTCCTTTGATCCGGATCATGTAGAAAGACGGGCTCCCGGGCGCGCCAAGGGCAAAGGAAGGTCCTGAGCGTCACGGCGCCCGCCTGCGGCCACCAGAGGGCGTCCTCGCCCTGAGTTCCGAGTCTGGGCCGTCGCAGCCTGCCCTGCTGGTCACCTCCAGAATGTCACAGGGACAACGCCTGGTGGACAAGGCGAAGTCACTACAACGTGTTGTGATCATCGGACCCTAATAATCCCACCTCCTGATGGCTGCTGAACGGGAATGGCTTCTTACATTTGCACACTGCAGGAGGCGGAGGGCTTAGCTGGCTGTTGCAGTCTGCGCCGGTCCAGACTTGAGAGCGGACTTGAGACTTGACAGAGGGAGGATGCATTTTCTTTTTAAGAAAGGGAAAAAAAGGGGCGCCTGGGTGGCTCAGTGGATTAAAGCCTCTGCCTTCGGCTCAGGTCATGATCCCAGGGTCCTGGGATCGAGCCCCGCATCGGGCTCTCTGCTCAGCGGGGAGCCTGCTTCCTCCCCCCTCTCTCTGCCTGCCTCTCTGCTTACTTGTGATCTCTGTCTGTCAAATAAACAAATAAAGTCTTAAAAAAAAAGGGGGGGGGGGAGAAAAGAAAACACAGGGGAGGAAGATTGGTCTCTGTCCAGGGGCACCACATGGAGAACATCAGCTTCAAGCACTACGTAGTATCCAAAGGACTGCACTAAATGTTTACTTATTCACTAGTTCAGGCTGCTCCCTGGCACACCTTGCTCACACATACCTTCTTCTGATTCGGAGGATTGGCCCTTTTTCTGAGGAAAGCGATTTGCCCTTCTAACTCACTTTTCTTGTAAGTGACGTCCTCCCACACCCTGTGCCTTATCTCCATACTTCAGCTTCCTGCCCTGGTACTGCATTCTGTCATCGTCCTGCTGTTCCGTGCTTTCCTACCCTGTCCCCCACAGAGTGTGACCCTGTTAGAGGCAGGGGCTGTTCCCACCCTTCACTGGTCTTCACTGGTCCTCAGCCAATGTCAGATAAACTAAATCTCGCTTTAAAAAAAAAAAAAAAGCACCCATGTGAACACATAAAATGAAACAAAATGAATTGACACAGTAATCACAAATCATGACGATCCTCCTGATCCCCACATGAAACACAGCCAGAAGCTGTAGAGGGACCCGCTCCGGTGGGGGCCGGAAGCACAGGAGGGGAAAGGATTCACTGGAGGCAGAACAAAGGCGTTAGAAGTTTAATGGCTGCATCGCAAGGAAGGCGCAGGCGGGACCACAGAGGAGAGGCTGTCGGCAAGGAGGAGCTGGGGCTCTAGTTAAAGGGGGAAGTGACAAGTTTGGGGACGTGTGGAAGTCTCCTTTCTTGTGCCTGGTTGTAAGGAGTCCATTGGTCAGCTGGGGCTTATGGATATTTGGAGATGCGTCGCCTACTGAGCCCCTGTGCCTTCAGCCTAGTGATCCCTGTGGACACTTGGACCTTCCATGGTTTTCCATTGCTCAAGCCTGTTGCCTAAAAGCAGCCTCTACAGAAACTTCTGGATGAAAGTCCAAAGTTGGGAAGGAGGGTCAGTCTTGGAGTGTCCTTCAGTCCTCTAGTCCATCTGCATCCTGGACCCGGCGTGAGCCTGGCAGACCTGTAACCTGCGACCCTGTTTCAACTCTTTTCCCTCAAAACGCCTTTTATTTATGGCTACTGTGTTTTGTTTTGTTTTTTTGAGGATTTCCCTTCGTGATACTTTCTTCCTTTTTTAAAATCTCAGTTCTATTTCTAGGGTTATACAGAATTTCTAATTCTTATTCCTGGAATATGTAACTGGGCATGCATATCAGAATCAGCTCTCAAGATTAAAAAAAAAAAAAAAATCTGTGGTTGCTCCTGCTCCACTCAATCCTACTGAAACAGAAGCTCCATGGCTGGCCTAAGGGATGAATATATCTTAAAAGTCACGTGGAGCTCTGATGTGCAGGCCTGGCTAAGAATCAGTGGTTTCATTCCCCAAGGGCTTTATTTTAAATCTGCCCTGAAAATGGATGCTTTTCCCCTGCTTTACATTCTATTTTTCTGGGCTGATTCCGGACTTCCATTCTGTCCCACTCTCTTCCTGCACTATTTTCTGTTAAGATGTGACTTGTTCCAGTTTTCTCCAGCCCATTCAGTGCCATGACAGCTGGAAACATGTTCCAGACCAAGTTGTCTTCATGGGTTGGAAACAATGGTGAAGAGCAGTGGTTCCCTGTTGTGCTGGGCGCAGGAGGGTGGCGGGGAGAGCAGCCTTTGTATGATATTTTCCATGCTTAGCTTCCAACTGGCTTTATTGAAACAATGAAAAAAATCGTGTTGATATGCTACCTGTTGCATTTGCTTGCTGATGCTGTGTGTATTTATGTTTAAATATGACACGGTTATACAAAGAATAATTATCTCCATCTTTTGATTTTTAGGGAACATATTACTCTGAATACATGGTTATGCAAAGAATAATTATCTAAATCTTTTGATTTTAAGGGAGCATATTATTCTAAGTCCTGGGGAATAGAAAAAATTTAGGATGTGAATTTTATAGTCCTTTTTTATAGCATTTAAAAGAGACACAAAACATCCTACCTTTGCTGTAATAGGGAGTATTAATTCTGCTAAATGAAAAATCCAGAGGTTTTCTTCAGGTAGGGTTTGATCCAGGAGTTCAAACCAAAAATGTTGTCTTCTCTCTCTCTCTCTCTCTCTCCTCTCTGCTTTGCACAGTGTCAATATTAGGCTCACAATGACCCCTAGCCCCCAGTGGCTCTCCTTGTGTGTGACAGCAGAATCAGGGCACCACTTCCAACATCACCTGCTAACACTCTTCCATCCACAAGAAAGGTGAGGATCTCTTCCTCTAGCTTCTGCAGAAGAGAGGAAACTTTGATTTCCCAGAATCCACAGCACATACCCCTCCCCACTCCAGACTCATTTTTCTCCAATCAGGTTGCAGTCCTCACCGTCGGCCAATCACTTTGGGCCCAGGGGATTGTGGAGCTCTCATTGACCAGACTTAATCACATGGCTGCTCCTGAACCAAGTGGAGTGGAGACCGCTCCACCCAAGCCACATGGGCCAAGAGTGGGGTGAGGGTGGTTCCCACACGGGAAGCCAGAGTTCCCTCACTGGGAGGAGGGAGAACAGATATTGAGCAGGACAAAACACCAGATGTTCCCTGAGGCCTGGAGGTCACGATGCAGACAGAACCTGAGTGGTTGTAAATGGGGCATTAGGTTTAGGATGGACTGTGGCAGGGAAGACTAATGGGGGAGGGGAGGAAGACATTACTATAGGGTTCCCCTTGGGGGTGGATGAGGGCTCTATGATGACAGGCAGCAGAGCACGATGGTCTACACCACTTGGGCTCACCATATCAAGACCACCTCTCCAGAGGAGAAGCAGGATCCATTGTCTGTGTTCAGTGGACTGGGCCACAGAGTGCCCAGACATTTGGCCATACAGTATTCTGCGTGTCTTTTTGGTTGAGATTCACATTTGAGGGGGTAGACTGAGTAGAGCAGGTTGCCCTCCTAAAAGTGGGTGGGCCTTGTTCCAGTCAGCTGAAGGCCTGGCTAGAACAGAAAGTCTGACTTTCCCAGAAGTAGGAGGGGGCTCCTGCCTGATTGCTGGACTGGGACATTAGTCTTTTCCCGACTCAAGACTTGAACTGAAACTTCGGCTCTTTGGTCTTTTGCAGACTAGAACTATTCGGTCGACTCTCCTGGGTCTCCAGCTTGCGGACTAGATCTGGGGACTTAACAGTTTCCATACTCACGTGAGTCTCTTTTTCTATATATCTTGATCTTCTTGGTTCTGTTTCTCTGGAGAACCCTGACTAATACAGGACCCAAAGGAAAGATGAGTCAATGATGAGTTTCAGGCTGATTGACTAGGAACATTCTCAAAATATAGGACAGAAATAAGGAAATCGAATCAAGGGAAGTGGTTGGTTTGGGGAGAAGACATTTTTTTTTTCATTCACAAACACTTATTTAATATCTGTCCTATACCAGATGGAGGGCAGGTCACTGGGGATTTAAAAATCCACCCAGTTGGGAGCCTGCTTCCTCCTCTCTCTCTCTCTCTCTCTCTCTCTCTCTCTGCCTGCCTCTCTGCCTACTTGTGATCTCTGCCTGTCAAATAAATAAATTTTTTAAAAAATTATTTTAAAAAAAATCCACCCAGTTGACTATACCTTGATTCTCTCTTCAGCCTCACTCTCAATATTGAATTAAATTTGTCTCCCTGAATTGCCTTCAAGTCCATTTCTTTGGCAGGTAGAAAGGGCTTCCATTAGGATCACCATCCCCCACCCCATCCTTTTAGATCCACAACATATTTTTTTATTCAGGGCTTAGGAGGACCATGGACAAGGGCGAGGTCATCGAAGAGCTTTTGTATGTGGAATCAGAAAAGAGAAAGTCACTGGGATTGATCAAAGCACATGGACATAAAGTATATTTTGCAATTCCACGTGACTAAAGGTGCTAGGCAGGGTGTTGCTAACAATCTTAAGTTTGTTGTGGGGTGAGATGGTGTCTGAAGAAAAATGATCTGCAGTGATTCTGTAAAATGCCATTAGTCCAAACAGGCCCCCGAGTAGCAGAAAGATGGGTGGGGAGTCAGAGGGCATCTCCAGGGAGAGAGGAAGAAGACGCCCATCCTGGGTGACAGCTGAGCCTCAGAGTTCTGCCTCCTGAGAGTCCCTTCATGCTTCATGCTTTATCCCCCTCTAAGGGAAGGGAACTTTAAGAGACATGGCAAGGACCACCCCTGCCTCCCAGGACTTCCACAGGGCCTTGTATTTATCCGCCCATTTCCATGGGAGCCCAGGAGAGGTGCTCAGACTGTTAAATCATCTTGGGTGATGAGGGGGTTGGAGGATTGTCCATTCTCCAGGGCGTGAATCTAACAACACGAAGCCTTCCCCTCCCTCCCCCTTTCCTTCTTTTTGTTCTAGATGAACAGACATAAAAGAGGGAATAAATCACTTTACAAGAGACTCTGCTTTGGATATTGATTGCTAAGCAGGCTTGAGCAAAGCTGGAGAATATTTGGAAGTTGTATCAGATTTAAGAAAATTCAAACGCATACCATCTTCCCCGCATTCCCATCACCTCTTCACAAGTACTGGCCACCATCCTCTCTTACCTGATGCCACCACAGTCTTCAAGTTGGGCTCTATGCAGCCAGCATTGTCTCCCTCTACACGGCCATGGGATGTGACTACATTTGGACTGGTAAAATATAAGCAGAAGTTCTTAGGTGGGACTTCAGGGAAAGCTTCTTAGAAATGGGGGCAGGTAGCTAAAGCCTTTACTTGCCTTCCCCCAAATCTTGCTTCCACCTGGGATGTAGATACGATGGCTGGAACTCCAGCATCCATTCTGAAGACAGAGTTCCACATGTGCAAAATCACATGTATACAGCATCATTCAAAATAGCAAAAAAAAAAAAAAAAAAGTAACCAATCTCAGTATCTGCTAGGAGGGGACCAGCAAGCAACTTATGATTCAGCCACATCAGGGAATACCCTGCAGCCATTAAGAAGAATGAGGTGGCTCTATTTGTTGTAATATGGAGACCTCTCCAAGACTTACTATAATGGGAGTAAACTAAGATGCAGGACAGAGTACATAAGTACAGCTCAACCCCCAGCTAAACCACTTCACTAGCCCGATGAGGGGGTGGGCCAGCGGGCTAAATCTAGCTGTTACTGTGAATCAGTGTTTATTGAAACACAGCCCTATTCTTAATTTACATATCTATGGCTGCTTTCCCCCTACAAAACACACTTTAATACCTGCAACAGAATCCTTACAGCCCACCAAATCTAAATTATTTACCTACTGGCCCTTTACAGAAAGCATTTGTGACTCCTGACCTAGGCCTTGCTCTCATTATGTCTAAAATGGGTTCGCAGAAACATGCCTTGGTTCACGGAGATTTTAAGGATTATGGAACACAAAAGCATTAAAAACTACTTAGCATTTATAGTAAACCCCTCCATGAACAAGGGTAATCATTATGACTTTGTCACTGAATCTTACTCTTTTTTCTTCCAATGGAAACTTCCCTGTAGCTATTTAACAAGTGTAAATTTTTTGCAGGTCCAAGTAAATTACTTAAGATATTAAAGAATAGTTTCCAAATCTAGTAAACGTGTGTGTGTGTGTGTGTGTGTGTGTGTGTGTGTTGGGGGAGTTGGCACCAGCTTGAGGGTAGGAAACCAATATTTGTCAAGCCTCTACTATGCACCAGGTGTGGGATAGATGCTTTCCTGTGTTACTTCCCTAAAGTCTTATTACCCAGGAAAGGACGCTTGGAGCTCAGAAAGAAGGGGTGCATAGTCTGTGACCCCTTTAGGAAGTCTGAGCTGGGACTCGAATCTGATGCTGATCCCCCCCTGCCAAAGCATATGCTCTTTCCATGAGAGAAGCACCTCACTGTTGAGCTATGTCCACAGCACATCTCACCCATGGTTTGCCCATGACCATCCTGGTCAGAGCCTTTTTTTTTTTTAATTTCTTTTTTTTTTTTTTTTAAGATTTTATTTATTTATTTGAGACAGAGATCACAAATAGGCAGAGAGAGAGGAGGAAGCAGGCTCCCCGCCGAACAGAGAGCCTGATGCGGGGCTTGATCATAGGACCCTGGGATCATGTCCTGAGCCACAGGGAGAGGCTTTAACCCTCTGAGCCACCCAGGCGCCCCTGGTCAGTGCCTCTTGTCCAGCTTACTTATCCGAGGCAGCTGTTTTTCCCTCTCAAGTGTGAGTCTGGACAGTATGGTCCCCACTGTAAAGGACGACCCTTCAAATACCAGCTCAGTGAGGGCTGAGATCTTTGTTTTGTCTACTGCAGGTTCTCAGCACCTACAACAGAGTGTGGCGCATAGTAGGTGGTCAGTAAGTGTGTATTGAATCAGCGGAATGTTGAGTGACTTATCGGTAACCCACACAGGTAGCTGCCAGAGAGCAGGAGCCACACGGGGGAGAGGACTGTTCTGTTAAAAATAACTCTGAACATGCCTGCATGCCTGGCTCTTGGGTCCTCTGTGTGGTTACAGCAAACTGTGCCTCGTTTGGGGTTGGGGGATTTTATTTATTTATTTATTTAGTCATTTATTTTTTAAAAATATTTTATTTATTTATTTAACAGAGAGAGAGAGATCACAAGTAGGCAGAGAGGCAGGCCCAGAGATGGGGGGAAGCAGGCTCCCTGCCAAACAGAGAGCCCGATTTGGGGCTCCTTCCCAGGACCCCGAGATAGCGACCTGAGCCGAAGGCAGGTGCCTAACCCACCGAGCGCCCCAGGCGCCCCAGGGTTGGGGGATTTTAGCGACACAAATTGAACACCCACTTCATACCGGATACGGTTCGGCATCCCAGATGAACGAGGTGAGTACTGTTCAAGGCCGCCTAAAGAATGGGGGACCAGGAGACAGGGGCCCCCTCATGCAGGGTCGGAAATTAAACACATGAAATTGAGCCCCGGGTGGCTTTGCCAAAGAAAAGCAAGGTAGATTATGTGCTCAGCACAGCCCTGACATGAAGGCAGGGCTGATAATCCATCCCTTTTATTCACACAGTATGTCGTGGGCCACTTCCAGCTGAAGAAGAAAGCCTGACCTTTGGAGAGGGGCTATAAAAAGACAGCCACATTCACTCCTTCTTCCCCACAATGCACCTTCCACAAAGGAAGACAAGTGAAGGATCTCCGTGTTCAAGTGAAAGGTACACAAAGGCAACTTGGCATTTTGTCAAGCTCATGGCCAGAGCACAGAACGGCAAGCAAGATGCTGCTTAGACGGGGACAGCCTGATGTGGCCAGGCGAGAGCCGGATGGGGGGGCTGCCAGCAGAGAGGGGCGTCCTGGCCCTCCAGCCCTCCAGCACCGTCAGGCTGGGGCTGGGGGCCGTTCAGGAAGCTGCCGGAGAGCCCCCAGAGCCAGGAGTCCGAGATCCCTGACAAAGCTAACTCTCAAGGGCTTAGAAATCACATCTACATTTGTGATGGGCTCAAACCAGTAGGATGAAGGGTGTCCTACCCTCCAGTGAGAGGATTCCATGCTCGATGACTACAACATCCAAGAGGATGACGTTGCCGAAGGTTCCAGACAACGTGAGTGGCCTGTTGGGTCTCCCCATCCTTTGCAGCCTACGGATGGGATGGGGAGGTTCCAGAGTCAGCGGGGACGGTGAAAAAACACATAGTATCAAAGATACCCTTGAGGGCACCTGGGTGGCGCAGTGGGTTAAGCCGCTGCCTTCGGCTCAGGTCATGATCTCAGGGTCCTGGGATTGAGTCCTGCATCGGGCTCTCTGCTCAGCAGGGAGCCTGCCTCCTCCTCTCTCTGACTGCCTCTCTGCCTACTTGTGATCTCTGTCTGTCAAATAAATAAATAAAATCTTAAAAAAAAAAAAAAAACAAACAACAACAACAACAAAAAACAAAGATACCCTTGAAATAATTTCTTAAATCCCTAGAATATACAACACTGTACTATCCCTATACATTTAGTTTTTGGGTTTTTTTTTTTTTTGTCAGGGCCAGAACAGATCACTGCGTTCCTCTGGCTGAGCTCAGTAAGTTGTTTCTTGGGACTGTATTGAAGGGAAATAACAATCTTTGAATATTAGTTGCACCCTGGATCGAGTGAGGTGACAAGCAGATCGTCAGCATTCATTTCGCCCTCAACCGGGAGTCATGCGGTTGACAGAGTCAGCAGTAGACGGGTGGTTTTCCTGGAATCAGTGTTTATATTGTGACTCTCGTATCCACCCCGACTCTCTCTTTCTCTCCCCTCTCCCCACTCCCCCATCTTTCTTTCTTTCTTTTTTTTTTAAGACTTTATTTATTTATTTGACAGACAGAGATCACAAGCAAGCAGAGAGGCAGGCGGGGCGGGGTGGTGGTGGGGAAGCAGGCTCTCCGCTGAGCAGAGAGCCAGATGCGGGGCTCGATCCCAGGACCTTGAGATCATGACCTGAGCCGAAGGCAGAGGCTTGACTCACTGAGCCACCCAGGTGCCCCTCCCCCATCTTTCTGCCATAGCACAGGCACATCCGTCTAGCATTCGTGGGTTCAGGAATGTTCTCCCATCTTGGGGCAGGCTTCTCTTCTCCCCAGTTTTCACGGGCCGGCAAAATAAATTCAGCAAATGTTTATTTATTGGGTGATTCTTGTGCCAGGCACTGAGGAGATAATGGGGGTACCAAGCTGATGAAAATCCTGCCACATTCCAGTGGGAGAGGAGCGTGAATCGGGACTCCGACCTAGGATCGCCCACTTGTCATTTTGTTAAGTTAGGATTTAAGGAGGGAGACAACCCCCCATGATCATCATTGTTATCAATTTCTACTTAGAAGAAAATGACTGCTTTAATATCCAACAGAGTGAAAGGAACTCTTATTATTATTTTTTTAAGATTTTATTTATTTATTTATTTGAGAGAGAGAGAGAGAGTGAGCGCGCAGGTGCGCGTGGTCGCAAGTGGGAGGAGGGGCAGAGGGGGAGGGAGAGAGACAAGCAGACTCTATGCTGAGCCCAACTTGGGGCTCGATCTCACCACCCTAAGACCATGACCTGAGCTGAAAGCAAGATTCGGCTGCTCATCTGACCGAGCCACCCAGGCACTCCCGCTTTTATATTTTTAAGGCTTTTATTTTTAAAGTAATCTCTACATGCAACACGGGGATTGAACTTACAGCCCCTGAGATGCATGCTACCCTGGCTGAGCCAGCCAGGCACCCTGGGTGTACTCTTAAAAGGATAGGTTTTTCTCAGTGATTATATTAGAACCTTATCGTGTGCAAATTTCTGTTGTTGGGATTCAGCTACATAAACAAAACTGCTTCAGGTGTGACAGAGAACACTTTAAAGACTGTAGGCAATTTTGCTCACCCCTTTACTTCAAGAGCTGGCTTCCCCAGTTGTCTCCCATTTGCATGCCTTACAAGGAAGGGCTCCCTCTCCCCCGCCAGGCTGAATGCCTGAAGATACGCATTATTCATGCAACGTGGCCCACAGCTCAAACCAGCTCCTTCCTCAGGCGCTCAACGGATGGTTTCAGTGCTAGAGAAAAATCGGACGGTGATGGTCAATGAGAGACAGCATATCAGTTTCCAAAACAGCAACGTCCTAGATAGATTTTTCAAATGTACTTTTTTCCTTTCAGCATCAGGTTGAAAAAAAATGTTCAAGCAGACGGAGAGATCGAACAAATTGTACAGAGAACGCCCATCTACCCACCATTGAGAGTCTACCGTGAATGTTTAACTTGACCTGCTTCCTCATGTCTGTCCATTCACCCACCTCTGTCTCACCCATCATTCTAGGTCACTTAAAAAAAAAAAAAAAAAAAGATTATTTATTTATTTATTTATTTGACACAGAAAGAAATCATAAGCAGGCAGAAGTAGGCAGAGAGGCAGGCAGATAGAGAGGGAGAAGCCAAGCAGAGAGCCCAATGCAGGGCTCGATCTCAGGACCCTGGGATCACGACCCTAGCTGAAGGCAGAGGCTCAACTCACTGAGCCACCTGGCGCCCCTCTAGCTCACTTTTGGATCCATTTCAGCTGAGGCCGCGACACATCACCCCAAAACACTTCAACAAGCACATCACTCACTAGAATGCAATTTCAGTTTATGATTTTTTGAGGTAAAACTGAGATGCAGTGGAAGGCACATGCCTGAAGTAGACTGACTATTCACTGAGTTTTGACAAATGTGTAATCCAAATCCCTATGCTGATCTATCAAGGATAATTTGAGCGAAATACAATTTTCTTTTGCTATGTGCTGACTTTGAAATGTCCCTACCCTGTAAGAAGAGACTCCACCGTAAATTGAGCCTTATGAAAAATTCTCGACGCCTATCTTATTTTGTTATTTTGCCCCAGGCCCTGAAAAACATCATCAGAGGCCCTTTTGGAAACAACTGACTCAAAGGAGTTTAGGGGGTGGTTTAAGTTGTCAGCATAGGGGCGCCTGGGTGGCTCAGAGGTTCAAGCCTCTGCCTTCGGTTCAGGTCATGGTCCCAGGGTCCTGGGATCGAGTCCCACATCGGGCTCTCTGCTCAGCAGGGAGCCTGCTTCCTCCTCTCTCTCTCTGCCTGCCTCTCCACCTACTTGTGATCTCTGTCAACTAAATAAATAAAATCTTTAAAAAAAAAAAAAAAAAGTTGTCAGCATACAAAGCCTGGGTTCGAATCCCAGCTCTGCCAGCTTCCGACTATGAACTAGGGCAAAGTAGGTGCCCTGCCTGTATAACTCAGTTTCCCCATCTACAAAATAAAGGTAGAACCTGCCTCATAGGGTTGTTCTGTGTGTTGAGGGCTGAATTAATTAAATTACATACAGAGCTTAATTAGAACATTGCCCACCAAGAAGCAAACACTCAGGACACACTGACCCCTATCACCGCATTGGTAGCGGGAGACGGACTGGAGGAGGTTTCGTATCTGACTCATTAACTTTGTAGGTAGTGGCTGTTTGAACTCAGTGATTTTTATGTTCCTCTCAGTGCTGAGTCTCTCTGGCCGCATTGGTCCTCCAGCCAGAATTTTAATGACTGTCAAAATTCTCATCATGACATCACCAGACAGTGTCAGTGGGAAGTCTGTGTCCATAAAATGACTCAAATTAGAACTGGAGCAGGTGGGGGATGGGGTTCTTACCCTCTAATTGTGTTGGGTTTTAGTGTAAACCTCGTGGCCTTGAATTTAATATTGCGCCATTGTATTGGCACCGAACTGCATTACAGACACATTAGCTCTCTCTTGGCGCTTCATCTCCGACAGACCGAAGCTTGCCTCTGACTGATGTTGGTTTCATTATTCGGGACTCTTAAATAAACAGCGTCTTTGAAAACGGAAATCAGGGAGGGACATTTTCCGGTGGAAAACTCTTTATCAATATAGGGATACTTTGCTGGACTTCTGAAATAAGATTCCTTCTTTCATTCAGGCAGCCATTCAACAATTAGTAATTGAGTGTGTATGAGACAGTTATGGCCCCTGTTCGCAAAAACTCTTAAAATATACTTAGAAATACAACATTGATTTAGTAGTCACACAAATAATGAATCACAGTTCGGACAGACTGGTCCAACAGCAGCCCTTGGAGCAGGTACTGTTGGTTGCCTGCTATGGCAAAGGCTGATAATTGTCCCCTGATATTTACTTTCTTCCTTTTCCATAGTCATAAAACACTTATTTCAGTAGGATACATGCTATCTAGGATAAGACTACATTTCCCAGCCTCCTTTGTTGTTCTATGTGGCCACATAGGATTCTGGAACCAATTCCAGTGTGTAGAAGGCGGTTCTCGCACACCACCGAGCAATTCTCCAACACCAGCTGGGGGTCCTACAGTTCCAATCAAATCTGATACTATGTATCTGAAGACAGAGTCGCCACAGGTTAAGGGCTCAGTCCCACAAGAAGGCCCCTCACCACCTCACTCTAGGTGCCATTCACAAGGCTAGGTTGTCACCTGTGCTTCTGACCAATGGGAGGTTCTATAGTCAGAGGTTCCAAAACGCCACCACCACCCGGCCTTGGGTTTGATCAATTTGCTAGAGTTGCTCACGGGACAGAGGTGGAAGGTATAGATAGGGCAAGGTATTGGGAAAGGGTGGTGGTGGAGGGGGCTGTGTTCCACATCCTCTCCAGACATCATTCCTCCCCTATCTGCACGTGTTCATCAACTGGACGCTCTCCAAACTCCAAGCTTTTGGATTTTTCATGACATAGGCGTGATTGAATAACTCATAACTCGTTGGCCGTTGGTGATTGATTCGACCCCCAGCCCCTCCCCTATCTCTAGAGGTCAGGGGGTAGGACTAAAAGTTTTCAACCTAGTAAAGGCTTGTTTGGTTCTCCCAGCAACCAATCTCACCCTTAGGGGCGCTGGGAAGCCGCCTCATTAACATAACAAAAGACACCTTGATGGCTTTCCCCACGTAGACCTTTCCAAAGGTTTTAATTGCTCTGTGCCAGGAATGGGGATGAAGCCTGTATATATGTTTCTTTTCTTTTTTAAGATTGTATTTATTTATTTATTTATGTAAGAGCAAGGGAGCAAGCATGGGTGGAGGGAAGGGCAGAGGGGGAGGGAGAAGAAGATTCCCTGCTGAGCAGGGAGCAGGGTGGAGGGCCTCATCCCAGGAACCCAGGATCGTGACCTGAGCGGAAGGGAGACACTTAACCGACTGAGCCACCCAGGCGCCCCGACCATATATACATTTCTTATTCTAAATCACACCATCCTATCCGGTGACAAGTTATGGCCGATGCAGTGTTGGCAATTCCCTGTCCTGCCTTTCTTTGGTCCTTTTACTTCCTCCCTTGGGATCTGCATTCCCAGTAACACATTCAGATGCAAGCCATACTAGGTTCTGTTTTCCAGGAAATGGGGCTAAAACGCCTTCCCACCTCGAGCCACCACCACCCCTGCGTCATAGTTACCAGGAAGAGGCATCCTCACATGACCTCAGACCCCAGTGGGGATTATTATAAGGATCCGAGGCAAAGAGGCCACAGGGCGCACTCCAACAGGAATGAGGTCTGGAATGTCATTCAGGCACATGGCGGCGTTAGTGGCCCAACATTGACTCGGACACTCAGCATTCTTGGATCAGCTGCTCCTTCCTACCCTCCCCTGACCCGCCATGGTATCTATTTCCCCCAAGGTCTTGGCGTATTCTGTGGCTTCTGCTTAATTCTGAATCCTGCTTCCTCTCAGGTTCTCTGTCCCATTCAGAATCCCCAAGGGAAAAGATGAGTTTGAGTCAGTGAGTCACCATCTAGTATTGGGTGGCATTATTGGCAAAGCCATGTGGCAGGCTCCTTTGTTGCCAGCCGTCCGGGTGCAGTCCCTTAAGAGTAAATATTTAGAAACATACGCCTTTGACATTGCCGTAACATCTGTAAAAAATGACTGATGGGCATATCTCTCTGAATAGAGGATAGACCAGCGCGGGTTTTCTGAGTTGCCTTTGAGATGAGCTGTGTGACAACATCGCAGAACCAACGGGAAACTTCTCAAGAAACAGCAATAGATCATTTATCATATACAGTTGAGGGCACTGAGAAAGCTACACGAAAGGACTCTGAGCTCACCTTCCAGAAAAGATTCCTAAGCCACACAGCAGAACCTGGCCATCACGGGAGCTGCTGCCTCTGACCCTGCCAGAGAGCAGCCTGTGGAATCAAGACCCAGCCATGGGTTAGAACCACCCACCTTTGCCGCCAGCCTTACTAGCAAAGTGGCCATCTTGGGCAGCTTCTGTCCCTGCGCCAGAGAATCTAAGAATGTGTTCAGCTTTCCAGCCCTAGATCCAGAAGAAGGCTTGCTGGAGAAGGCTAGAAAGGGCGGTGTGAGAATCCCGCAGTGTCTGTTCACCCACTCCAGACTCCCGCAACAAAAGGACTCACACATCCCGCTCCCCACGACTGTCGCATGATTCCTGGACCTCCATGCATGGTACATTCTGTTGCCGTCACCCCAGATGGCCTCCCTGCATTTCTGTGGCTCAAAACCTTATTCATTCATTCAAGGAATCTCTGAAGTGCTCAGCATGGCATTGGGGGTTGGGGATACCAAGCTGCATCTGGCAATGTCCCTGCTTCCAAGAACCTCATCTCCTGGTCAGGGACATAGACACATAAATTAACCTGCCTCCTCAGGATGCCCCCTTTCTGTACCATAAAACCCTTTACAATGCGAAAGGGAGTGAAGCGCCAGGTGGAAGCGCTCAGCTCTGGGGTCAGGTTTGCCAGCTGTGTGACTTGGAGTAAGTTACTCACCCTCTCTTAGACTCACTTTTCCCATGTACAAAAGGGCATTGATAACAACACTGCCTCACTGGGCTTGTCCTGAATATTCAAGGAGATGCTGCTTCGGAAAAGTTGCATCCAGGAGGCCCAAGGGCCCATGATATTATCAAACATAATGACCTTTCCCATCCTTCAAAGCCTGATCAGACGTCTCATCCCCGTCGCCGTGAACCTTCCCTAAGCCTCCTGTGAGAAATGAGTCACCTCAGCCTTCTCTCTTCCTCTATCAGTGTTGTCATTCTTCCTCCGTGGGCAGGGACACACCTCTGGCATATCAGAAATGCTAGAAGGACCATGTGTATATATTTGCTGATCTATTTAAAAAAAAAAAAAGCAGGAGGGGCCCTTGTCAAATATTAAACATTAAAGGATACTTTATTTATTTTTAAAGATTTTATTTACTTATTTGACAGAGAGAGAGATCACAAGTAGGCAGAGAGAGGAAAGGAAGCAGGCTCCCTGCCTAGCTGAGAGCCGGATGTGGGGCTCGATCCCAGTTCCCTGGAATCATGACCTGAGCCGAAGGCAGAAGCCCTAACCCACTGAGCCACCCAGGTACCCTTAAAGGATACTTTAAAGGAAATAATTATCAAAAGTCACTGAAGGGGTGGCAGTTTTCTGAATCCGCCCATATTGTGTAGATAGAGCACCCTGACTGTTTTCCTCGGCATTCCTCTCTGCCTGGCACAAGGTGAGAACCCGCAGAGGTATGTAATAAATTAATAATAAACGATCTTGTGTTTGTTCTGACACATACAGGAGATTTTCCAAGGGCAAAGTTCTGAGGCCCGTTCCTTGAACTCTCTGGAGGAAATGAGCTATGGCAACCGATTAGAAGCAGGAAAAACAGTACCAGTGATACATCATTTGCTCAGTGTAGTGGGGTGAATTGTGGCCCACTGTGAGATAATAGAAAATATATATATTAGTCTCTGTGCCTGGTTCCTGGCACAGAACTCCTAAAACCCTTGTAATTTCCTAGGTGATAACAGCACTAGGAGCATCTTTTATTCTAATGCAGTGACTCTGGGGGCGCTCCTGGATGGCTCCAGGATGGGGTCTGCTCACCAGGAAGACCAAGCCATGTTGAGAAGCTGCGTGTTTTCAGCAGCCCTACCACTTCTCCAGAGAGGGGCATGGGGCTAAAATTGAGTTAATAATTGATCATGCCTGGGGGTGCCCCAGGGGGCTCTGACAGCTAAGCATCTGTCTCAGGTCATGATCTCCGGGTCCTGGGATGGAGCCTGTGTCAAGGTCCCTGCTCAGCGGGGAACCTGTTTCTTCTTCACCCTCTGCCTGCCACTCCCCTGCTTGTGCGCGCGCTCTCTCTGTTAAATAAATAAAATCTTAATAATTAATCATGCCCACGTGAGAAAGCCTCCGTAAATTCTCAATAGTACCAGGCTTGGGGAGCTTCCAAGCTGGTGAACACATCCATATATTAGGAGGGTGACATGCCCCCCTGTAAAAAAAAGGGGGGCATCCCAACTCCATACGGATGGAAGTACATTTATCGTGTCCTCTAATAAACTGGGAGACATGCCCCCCTGAGTTCTGTGAGCTATTTTAGCAAACTAATCAAACTTGAGGAGGGGGTTATAGGAACCTCCAATGTGCACCCAAGTTGGACAGAATAGTGGGTCATTTGGGGAGACCTACTACTTGTGATTGGTGTCTGAGGTGTGTGTGTGGGGGGCAGTCTGGTGGGACTGAGCTCTTAACCTGTGGGATCTGATACCATCTCCAGGGAGATAGTGTGTCACAATCAAGGTAAATTGTAGGACACCCAGCTGGTATGACAGAGAATTGTTTGTTGTGGGGGGGATAAGCTCCTTGTGTTTGATGGCCAGAAGTGCCAGAAGTGGGGTTTGCAGCGTGAGTAGCAAAGGAGACACGTAAGAAGGAAAACTGAGGCTCTTCCAATAAGTCCCCTCCCCCAAAGAGATAAGTCCCTGTCCTTGGAACCTATGAATGTGAGCTTATTGGGGAAGGGAATCCTTGCGGAGGTAATTAAGGATCTCCAGATGAGATCACCAGGATTGCATCCAGTGACAAGTGTCCTTCCAAGAGACAGAAAAGGGTACAGACACAGAGGAGAAGCCTATGGCAAGAGAGAGGCAGGGGTTAGAGCATCGTGATCTGGCCACAAGCCAAAGAAGGCCTGGGGCCACCACAAGCTGGACCAGGCAAGGAAGGATCCTCCCCTTAAGCCTTCTGAGGGAGCACAGCCCTGTTGCCTTCAAGAACTGTGAGGGAATACATGTCTGTTGTTTTAAACAGCTCATCCCCCACCACCTACCGCCCTGTCCCCGTGGTTCTTTGTTACAGCAGCCCCAGGAAATGAATGCAGTTGCTTTGGGTTTATAATAGCAGACCCGAGTAGTCAGAGCAAAGACTGTAGGGCCTGAAATATTTATTCTCTGGCCTTTTATACAAAATGTTTGCTCTCCTGTGATCGAGAGTTGCCCTACGTTATATGGCTGAAGACGGCACGCCACCATTTCCACTAGGGAGAACATGTTACTCTATTAAATTCCCCACTCTCCTCCAGAGATTATAGGGGAGATTGAAGCAAAGTGAGATTAAGAGATTTATCCCGAATGGTGGCCACCTGTTGTTTTTGCATGCCAAAACATTCCCCCCTCTTCTAGCATGCCAGCTGTGACTTTCTAGGAGGGATACCCCTCCCATAGTCCCCCTGGTTTGGGCAGGGCTCCCCCAACTTCAACTGTGTTAGTCAGCTGGGGCTCCATGTACCACAGACCGAATGGCTTTAAGCAACAGAAAATTATTTTCCCATAGTTGTGGAGGCTGGAGAGCCCAAGGTCAAGGTGCAGAGGGTCTGGTTTCTGGTGCACTCTCTCCCTGGCCAACAGATGTCTGTCCCTGGCCAACACAAGGTCTTTCCTTGGTGTGTGTTTATATGTATGGGGAGAGGCCTCTGTGTCTTTTCCTTTTCTTCTTCTTCTTCTTCTTCTTTTTTTTTTTTTTGAAAGATTAATTTGAGAGAGAGAAAAAGAGAGAGAGAGTGAACATGCAGGGGGAGGGGCAGAGGGAGAGAATCTCCAAGCAGACTCCCCACTGAGCACAGAGACCTACTTGGGGTGCCGTCGCAGGACCTGTGAGATCATGATCTGAGCAAACCCAAGAGTCAGGGCTCGATCCACTGAGTCACCCATAGAACCCTTCCTCTTCTTATAATGACACCAGTCTTGCTGTGTTAGGGCCCATCCTTATAACCATTTATCTTTAATGAACCTGGAAAGGCTGTTTCCAGATAGTCACATTAGGGGTTAGGGTTTCAATATATGAATTTTGAGGGGACACAACTCAGTCCAGGCCAGGTTTATCAGTGTGTTCTCTAACTTGACCACTGTTTGTTTGTTTGTTTATATTAAAAAAAATTATTTGCCAGAGAGAGAGAGAGACAGCCCAAGCACAAGCAGGCTCCCCACTGAAAAAGGAGCCCAGCTGTGGGACTCAATTCTAGGACCCTGGGATCACGACCTGAGCCGAAGGAAGATGCTTAAAAGACCTAGCCACCGAAACATTCCTATTTTATTTTTTGGTAAGATTTTATTTATTTATTTATTTGAGAG
This sequence comes from Mustela nigripes, assembly GCF_022355385.1. NCBI lineage: Eukaryota > Metazoa > Chordata > Mammalia > Carnivora > Mustelidae > Mustela > Mustela nigripes. The sequence continues at coordinate 24,867,818 of NC_081567.1, forward strand.
AAAGAGAGCAGGAGCGGAGGAGGAAGGGCAGAGAGAGAGAGGGAGAAGCAGACTCCCCACTGAGCACGGAGCCCATCTATTTATTTAAAAAAAAAATTTTTTTTTTAAAGTAAATTCTATCCCCAATATGGGGCTCAAACTCAGAATTCCAAGATCAAGAGTCACATGCTCTACCAACTGAGTTAGCCAGGTACCCTGATCTTGGTCACTTTTAGCATATTTCTCAAGACTCTCTCTAGAAATGGCATTTGCTACAATTTTCAGGCAAGCATAGCTCTCTTTTCCTCGCCACAGAGGTTAATAGGAGATAAGGCTAGAGCAGCCAGGGGCTGCTTAACTCTTCTAACAGAGTTAAGAAGGAAAGAGAGGGGCACCTGGGTGGCTCAGTGGGTTAAAGCCTCTGCCTTTGGCTCAGGTTGTGATCCCAGGGTCCTGGGATCGAGCCCTGCATCAGGCTCTCTGCTCAGCAGGGAGCCTGCTTCCTCCTCTCTCTGCCTGCCTCTCTGCCTACTTGTGATCGCTGTCTGTCAAATAAATTAAAAAAATCTTTAAAAAAAAAAAAGAAGAAGAAGGAAGGACAGTACCTGTATCCAACTGTACCAAAGCAGGCTTCCCTGAGCATCTCAGTTAATGTGACACAGTAAGTTATTTTTTTAGCTGTGTTTCTATGACTTGCATCAGAAGAACCTGGACTAGTAGACCATGAGCTGTAGAACCTGGACTAGTAGGTTCTAGTCTAGAAGAACCTGGACTAGTAGACCATGGGCTGAAAGCCGGTCTCCTTAGCTCCAAGAGGCTCAGCCCAGGATTTCCTGGGAGTCATCCCGATGCTTAAGTCCGCAGCCACCCTGTGCGTCCTGAGTCCCAGAGGTCAGCTGAGTTCTGACATTTTTAATGCATTCACCTTTGCTCTCCTTAAATGTTTTCTTTTGGGGGATGGGGTGGGAAGGTGCAATGAGCATAAATAAGTAAAGATAATTATTTCAATAAATCCAGTTTGACTGAACAAGTCCAGATTATTTCAGGCAGTGCTCCATGTTATGAAATGAACCAAAGCTTCCCGAGGACTGAGGTCCCAGTGCAGGTCCTGACAAAGGACACAGACAAATTCTCAGCGGTGAGTGGGGGACTCTCTGGCACCCCTCCCGGGGTCCTGCCCCCTGGCTTCTCTGGATCTAGATGTCTGTATTCAAGACACAGCTCGGCTAAAGCTGTGTGACCCTGGGTAAGTCCCCCAATCTGGCTCTGCCCATTTCCTCATCTGAAAAATGGGGAAATAATAGTGTACGTTTCAGAGGATTGACAAGAGGAGTGGGTATGTGTAAGGTGATTAGCACAGTACTGGCACACAGTAAGTCCTCTGTGTGCTGCAATTGTTATCCCCAAGGCTGGCTCCCCCTGGTTCAGCGCACCGTGAGCCTCGGGCTTCCATGGGGCAGCCCCCCCACACCCCCGCCTTCTCATTTTTTTTTTTTTTTTCTTTCACGGTTTTTTCTGCTACAGAATTCTTTTTCTTTTGGTTTCCTTTTTAAGAAAGGCTGTAAGCTTTTCGAAGAGCAGAAACCTCGGGTCATCTTGCCCACTACTGTTTCCCCAGCTCCTGGCCTATGGCCTGGCACGTAGTAGGTGCTCAGTAAATAGTGGTTTGAATAAGGGACGGCAGCCCCGTGGCAGCGGCCACTTCCGCGCCAGAGCCTGCCACGCCACCAGCGCCACGACTTGCTTGGCTGGGGGCGGGGAGGGACACGCTGGGTGTGAGCCCTTCTCTCGGCTTTTCAACTTCCCCGTGTAACTTTATGTGAGCACCACTCCAGAGGCTCCCAGGCCGAGGCCACCGCCCCGGAATCCGGGCCTTCCCGGTTCTGCCTTTGGGGAGAAGGGAGGGGCGGTGGCCCGCGAGAAGCCAGTTCCAGGCGCGTCCTGAAGTCCCTCCCGCCGCCCCGCGTCGCTTTAAGGCGGAGGCCGGGGAGGGCGCCGCGCCACCCGCCGGCTCCGCGCACGGCTCCAGACTTCGGCATTTCCTCCCCGCTAGCTGGCGCGGACTCTTCTCCCCTCGCAAGAGGGAACTCCCGGGGCCGAGTAACGGGAACAAGCGCGGAGGAGAGCGAGAACGAGCGCCGAGAGGGAGCCCGGGAGTGCCGCCCAGGGTAGGAGGCAAGCCCGGCCGGGTCAGAAGCTGGCCGCCGGCAGCGAGCCGGGGCGCCGGGCGGGGAGAGCCGCCGGGCGGGACCAGGCGTGCAGCCGGCGCAGGGCGCGGCCCGGGGCCCGCGAGTGCAGGGCGGGCCGCAGCTGGAAGGAAAACTTGAGCTGGGAGAGGGGGTCGAGCTGGAGAGCGCCTTCCCCCGGCCCTGCGAGGGGGGAGCCGCCGCGGAGGCGAAGGAGACCCGGACCGCGGGGCTGCTCGGGCGCTGCCCGCATGCTGGGCCGGGGGCGCCGCCGGGGCTCGCGCCCTGGGCTGCGAGGCCGCCGCTGTCCCGGGCGCCCGGTATGTCGGTGCACTACACCCTCAATCTGCGCGTCTTCTGGCCCCTGGTGACCGGCCTCTGCACTGCCCTCGTGTGCCTCTACCATGTCCTCCGGGGAAGCGGGGGCGCCCGGGCCGAGCCCCCCGACGGCACGGACGGCGGCTTCCCGCTGCTCAAGGTAGCCGTCCTGCTCTTCCTCGGCTACATCCTCCTGCGCTGTCGCCACGCAGTTCGGCAGCGCTTCCTCCCAGGGTCTCCTCGCCTGGGGAGCCACTCCACCTTCTCTGCTGGACACTTCCCAGAGCCGAGTCTTGGCATCTTGCTGGAGAGTTACTACGAGCACGAGTTGCGCCTGTCCCCGCACGTGCTGGGCCACAGCAAGGCGCACGTGAGCCGAATCGTGGGCGAGCTGGTGCGGGCTGGCCGCGCCCGGGGATCCCCTGGTCCCATCCCCGGCGGGGCGCTGGCCTTGGCCTTCCGTGGGGACTTCATCCAGGTGGGCAGCGCCTACGAGCAGCATAAAATCCGGCGGCCCGACGGCTTCGACGTGCTGGTGCCCCTGCGTCTCCCGCCGCTGGTGGCGCTGGAGCCCAGGAGCCTGGGCCCTGAGCCCGCGCTGGCCCCAGCCTTCCACGGCTGCTTCGTGTGCGCCCTCAAGGCTCCGCCGGGGGCCTCCGGGAGCCACTGGCTCCGGGACTGCAAACCCTTCGCCGACGGCTTCTGCGTGGACGTGCTCGGGCGGCGTCACCTCTCTGCCCCGCTGGTGCTGCGCTGGTTCCAGGCGCACCTGCAGCGCTCCCTGGCCACCGTGCGCTACAGTCTGGAGGGGCGTTGTCGGGTCAGCCTGACCCCGGGCGGCCTGGAACAGCCTCCCACCCTGCACATCCTGCCCTGCCGCACCGACTATGGCTGCTGCCGCCTGTCCATGGCAGTGCGTCTCATCCCCGCTGTACATCTGGGTGATGGCGTTTTCCTCGTGGCACCACCACCATCCCCCTCACCCGTCGGGCCCCCGTCAGAGCTCCCGGGAGGCCTGCGCACGGATGCACTGTGGGGTGTGAACACAGCTCGGCAGGAGCAGAAGCTGCTGTGCTGGGTGCAGGAACGGGCCCCTCCAGGTGCCTGCTACCTCAAGTGCCTACAGTTACTTAAAGCTCTGCGAGACCTGGGCGCCCGCGGGCTGGACCCAGCGGCCACAGCCCAGTGGGGACGCATCCTGTCCTCATATATGCTCAAGACAGCGCTGCTGGCGGTGCTGCTGCGTGAGGGGGTTCCTGCTCAAGGCTGGGACGAGGCACACCTGTGCGATCGGTTGGAAGAATTAGTGCAGTTCCTTAGGGACTGCCTGCTGCGACGCCAGACGCTCTTCCACTGCGTCCTGGGCCCTGGTGGGGCAGCTGCCGAGGTGGGCCCCCTGCCCAAGGTACTGCGTGAGGCCGCCCCTGTTGACCTCCTGGCTGCATTCGACAGGCAAGCCCGGGAACTTGCCGCATCGAGGTTGCTGTCCACCTGGCGAAGGCTGCCCCAGCTGCTCCGGGTCTACGGAGGTCCTCGCTACCTTGACAGGTGTCCCCCACCCCGGAGTCAGCGGGCACAGGGATTTCCTGAAGATCAACCATAAACCTTGATAGTGTTCCCCACCTGGCCTAATGCTCCTAAAGCTTCTTCCACCGCATGGGGTGGGGATGGCAATGAAGCCGGTTTCATGCAAGGAAATGAGGTGCCAAAGGTGTTGGAAAATTGGGAGAGTGACATTTGGTGGCTTATATGTCCCCCCGGCCCCACAATCCAGTATAGCTATGGCATCTTGTTCACTCCCACCAACATATTCTGAGCGAGCTACAGAAAGGCCTCCAACACCAGCAGCTAAGGGTTGGTTCAAATGTTGGTTTGTGTGGAATGATTCTGCAGAAGGATCCAGCTTTTAGGAAAGCCCCATGAAGGAAGTAAGAACTAGCTGCAGAGAAAATGCCCTCTCTCCCAAATTTAAAGAAGCTAATGTGTTTTTGTTTTGTTTTGTTTTTTTGTTTTGCTGTAACTACTTGCTCTGTCCTGGGTTCCTGATTGTCTTTTAAAAAGTGTAAATCTTTATCTACAACTGGAATTGAAGTTCTATTCTAGGGGCTAATGTTCTGAGGAACACTGTTTCCACTACTCAAATTAATACTGATGTGTTATTTTAAGTGGTACCATCAGGGGTGTTTGACAGGATTGCAAAGAATTAAGTCACATGGGTTGAGAGGCAGTCAAGAGTTGGTTAGAGAAACTTCCAGAGCAAATAGCACTTTATTTTGATCGGTCCTTTCATTTTGTGGTAATTGCCACTGCCAAGTGTTGCATCGGAAAGGGAGGCCAGTTACATTTATTATTAAGAAATATGCGGTCTTAAAAAGCAGGCTTGCCTAACATCCCTACAGGCCTACCCTGGACTATGTACCAGTCCACACCCATTCATGGAGAGCCCACCGTGAGCCAGGCACGGTGCAAAGTAGCAAAAGATCCATGTTTAGGACCACACTGGTGCGCAGGGAAAACACATGGGGTTTTGAGAAAGATACATTTCAGTCTTTGCCTATCCAGGTGACTCACCAGACATGCTGCTGGCTGGAGACAGAAACATTTTGTTGTTGTTTGAAGCCTTTTGAACAAACTCCTCTGCATGGGAGTCTCTGAGTTTCACGAGATAATGCGCAAATGTCTGTCTTAGTGCCTTGAGTGTAGTTAGCTCTCTTGGTCAGTGCTCAGTTATGGTTAGTGGTTACCACGTTTCCCTCCCTGGTGGCCTTTAAGTGGTCCTAATGCCGACTTGGAGGAGCGGTTGACAGGACCCAGGTCTTGTAAAGCATTTCCTATAGAATTCAGTATCTTGGGCTCTGTGCTCCCTGACCACCCACCAGCAGTCAGCAGAAGAGAGCTAGGGAGGAGGGGAGGGGGCCACGCCGCCTGCCAGCAGTCTTTTTTTTTTTTTTTTCCCTTTGCACATAAATATCCCCAACTCACTTTAGGTTTAGTTTAGGTTCAGAATAGTCCATCATCTGCTTGCCTAATAGAAAATGCAGCCAGTCCCACCCAGTGTTAGACTTTGGGACTTTGAAATTTTTTTTAATAGAGACATGTATTTCCTTAGACTCTTAAAGGTAAAACTTGGAAGACAGAAATAGCCACCTGAATAGGGCCATTGTTTTAACTTCTGAGTTATTTTGAGGGAAATCTTTAAACTTTCTTTAGGGGACCTACTTGGCCATGGCAGGAAATCCTTGTGAATAAATGATTTGCAGGGAATCCTCTCGGGAGCTGCAGAGCCTGAGATCTTTTGCAACCTTGGACTGGAAGAGAAACAGTTGCAAATGTCCTGCCTTCTCTTTGAGGTTGTTCTGGGGACAGTTCCTCTTGATATCGCAAAGGTCATTCCCAGCTTTTAAGGTCAGTGTTAGGTTATAAGGTACTGAGTTTAGCAAACGGATCAGTCTACCAGCTTCCTGCAAAGATATAAACTGAGTAATGTTTCTTAAAATTACTTTTTAAAACAGATGCAAAGAGTAAGTAGATCTCTCTGTCTATATATATATATATTTATATTGTCTCCATATTGGCTCCAATTCCCCCTGTAGTCATTAAGTCTACTGAAGTGGGGAATAGCAAAGCTGTTGGAGGGATGATAGAGCTTTAAAAGCGGAACTTTCCAAATGTCTCTAGTTGAGTTGATAGGTTCCTTTTTTTTTTTTTTTTAAATCTTAACTAGTCTTTTGAAGTTTAAATCTGGTAACATTTTGTTCTTGTAGTGTTTTAGTATTTTTATTTTAAGGCTAATTACCCAAAGCCTCATCCATCCTCAAGAGTTTTAAATTTTATTATTATTTTTTAATTAATGGGGCATTGTGTTTGTGAATTGTTAAAATATTAATGTTTTATTTAAGTGCCATGCTGAGTGATAGTTCTCTGTACATGGCAACCAAAACCTAGAGATTTCGATCAATTTTGATCAATATTTAGTGATCCCAAACATGTACTGTGTACAAATGAAATAATACAACATTTTAGCCAGGTGTGATGGTTGCCCGAGGCACTTAAATTAAGCTCATCTCTGTCTTTTATCAGGGCTCCGTCATTTCCTTGATCTGAAATGTGCACATTTTTGGTGTATACTTGGTACTAGAGATTCACGTACGCAAAGATTCTTACACAAGAAGCCTCAATATTGCTCATGGTAAAAAAAAAAAAAAAAAAAAAAAAAAAAGAAGAAGAAGAAGAAGAAAAGATTAACTGTTCAGCCAGTGCCTGAAGAAAAGTTTTGGGGAGGACGACTCAGCCATTTTTCCAAAAGATACCCTTCAGTAACTCCCACTGATCTGTCTTGGGAGCTATCCTGCAAGGCTCATGGTTGTGGGCTGAGAAATAGAGATTTTTTTTTTTTTTTTTTTTTTTTGGCAAGAGGAGTGGAAGAAGCTATAAGAAAGACCGGAAGCAAGAGAACCAAGAGAAATCTGAAGAATTCAGGAGGGAGGCCTTAAGAGGGAACCAAAGGAAGAGATGGAGAGAAGGGGAACCCCGGGGGGGAATCACATGAGGGTGTAAGAGGTTTGGGTAGGAAACACCTTTTTAGGTATGTGCTATTTCAAACCAGGGGTCGCAAACTCAGCAGCCTGCAGAAGCCAGGCAGGGAGATCAGTATGGGAAGGGGTGGGTGGGTGGAGGGTGGGGACTGTGCCCCCCTTAAGCATGGCAGCCATTGGTCAGCTCTGTGCTGGGAAAAAGGTAAGGAGGGGCGAGAAATCAGGAATTTTTTTAAAGGGAGACTTTCTCAATTTGAAACAAAATCATTTTGAATTGTCCCAAACACCACGTGGGCCAAACAGAACATTTGCTTGAGCCTGGGGCCACCAGTTTGCGACCCCTGCTGAACCCTCCAAGTATGTATAAGGTTATATTTATTGTTCTGGAGATGTTGTTGTTATACATAGTTGGGGGTGTGATATTCCAAGTCCTTCTTTCTCAGAGCTAAGCTTTATTGTAGAAACAAACCAAAAAAAAAAAAAAAAAAAAATTAACAAGGCCACAGATAACACTTAACTCAAAATTCCCAGAAGGACCCTCCATCCCGGAGCTGTTCTTGTCCAGCTACACCGCCTCCAAGCAAACCACTGGGGGTCAGTTCTTGGCATTTCCTTCCTGGTGAGTGGAGGCTAAACTCCTCTGCTCTGCCTCAGAGTTCACAGATGAGTAATCAGGAAGGATTGCAGAATAACTTGTTTCTTTTTTATTTGTATTTTGTTCTTCTTTTTAAAATTAATCATTTATTTTAGTAGTATGCCAGTCTGTGGCTTAGCAGTGATGGTGAATGGTCTTGGACCCCAGAAAACTAAGGCTGGGTCTTCAGGCCAACCTTCTTAGGCTCGTTACCATTCCTACCACCAAGAACACTGTTGGCTCCCACCAAAACTGACATCCTGGCATTCGGAAGGGGTGAGCCTAACATGCATGCTTCCAGAGCATCTCTTTTAACCTCCTGGAATAAGTCACTCTTTCTGGAAAATGTGGGTGGGTGGTGGGGAAGAAGATTTAACTACCCACATGGAGGAAGGCTATTACCTCCTTCCCCAGTAATGAGGGAAATGAACCTTACTAATTTCCAGAGATCCTTGAGAGGGGAAAAAGGTTCAGTGTTATCATCTTGGTGTTTGTTAATTTTTTTTTTTTAAACACACGTCTGTTACTTAGACACTACTGTTTGTTTTCTTTTATGCCTACATAGCACGTGATTTGATGGGAATTTAGCAAGTATAAGTTGGGAGAGGGTGAAGATAATATGCAATCATCTATATAGAGAGAATAGCCTTAAAAAAAACTATACATACTCTGGTTTTTGAAGTATCCGATATTCAGGAAGATTTTTAGCACCTTTTGCTTTAAAAAAAAAATTGTGCCTTGATTCAGTGACTTGACTTTAAAACATTCCTCTTATTTTATTGTTATTTTAAATGTGTATTCTGACCCCAACTGTGTATTATGAATGTAGTCTGTTGGCTGCAGTCATAGTATATGGTTGGTTCCAATAACAGAGACCAAAGGGTTAATCAATCAAATATGATCCCGCTGCTACAGTTGTGTGATTAAAAGGAATTTTAGGTCACACCCCACTTCTGTGGCCCAAACAGTTGAGGCCTCCTTTTGTTTTTCTGTTTCAGGTTGGAGTAAATTTGCACTTTTAATCTTTTGAGGTTTTTTTTTGGGGGGGGGCGGGCTTGTTCTTTTATACTTTGCTTTGTTAATAAAGGAACTTGTAGAAAACTCTAGACTGAATGTCAGATTTGGGGAGGGCTCTCCTCTTTCTGAAAGGCAGCCCTGGCTTATGATTCCTTACACAGGCTCACTCGCTTTCAGCATCTGGGTGCCTGGGAGTCTTTCTCACTCAGCAATGCTAGAATAATTGTATACAGTTGGCACTGCACGCAGACAGGCAAGGATGTTAATTCACAGACCTGTAGGTTTGCAGCCCAGGGTCCTGCCTTCAAGTCTTTTTCCTTGCCTAGAACCTTCTGCCTGGCTCCCCCCCGCCCCCAACACACACCCTGTAACACAATTCAAGTCTTGGCCTGTGGCTCATTTATTGCTCAAGAATTCTGCTCAGAAATCTCTCAGGCCCTCGGGCGCTCCCCAAATGGTAAACATTTGCTAATAGTGAAAAACCACGGGGCTTAGTGAAAGATGGAATCTTGGAGATGATGCAGGAATCCTCGAAGTCTTGGAGCCAGGTGGAAGTTAAGAGAACCTGCAGCCACAGGCTGATGAAGCAGGAGCTCACGGGGCAGAGGCGGTGGGTGTGTCTTGCTCAGTTTCCAACAAGTAGCTGGTGACTGGGTATTGTCCCCGGTGTTGAGGACACATGCAGAAGTGACCCAAACGGACGGGGTCTCCCTCTCAGGAGCTCGCAAACTCCCTGTGAGAGGCAGTTCCGTTGTTGCCATGCAGTGTGGTGGGTGATGGTGAGGAAGGGCTGTGGAAACACAGAAGAGGGGCATCTCACAGGGTTTGGGAATTTCAGGGAGGGCTGCTTGGAAGAAGCGACATCTACGCTGAGATCTAGAGGCCGGTAGGAATTCGCTAAGTGTAGGGAGCTGGGCAGGAGAGCAAGGTATCAAGGACAGAAATGAACGGAGCATTTCAGTTTGGCTGGAAAGTGGGGTTGGGCGGGAGGGAGGAGGCTCCAGCGGCAAAGAATGAGGTTGAGGAGGGAGGAAAGGGGTCTTGAAGCCAGAGCTTCTCCAACGGGACTGTGCAAACCACTGGAGATTCTGCTTTCCTACCAAGCTCCACGTGATGGTGATGCTGCTGGCCCTGGGGGCCACACTTCGATCACAGGGCTAGACACCCTGATAAAGGTTTGGGATGGTCCCCGGAAATACTGGTGAACCACTCTAGGCAAGAAATGGCAGCAGGGTCGCCTTTTAGTTTGGCTCACTCTGGCCGCAAGGTAGAGGGGAATGGATTAAGCAAGGGTTGGCAGTGTATTTATATTTATAAATAAAATTTTTACAGCCATGCCCATGCATTTATAGACTATCCCTGGCTCAAGTCAGCTCACCCTGGCAAAGCTGAATAACTAATACAGTCCTGCAAATATTTACTCTCTGGCCCTTTATAGAAAAAAAAAAAAGAAAGAAAGAAAAAAAAAACGGCTGGAAGTAATCAGACTGGGAAGTCTTCAGATGCTGCAGCAGTCCAGGCCTGGGCAGGCGGCTTAAGCTGGGGACAGAGAAACAAGTTGCCCTAAAGACAGAATAGAGTCCTGGCTAGGGCCAATGCTTTGACGCCAAGAGATGTGTCTTCAAGTCTTGCGTGCCATGTCTCTCATCCGCGCGTCTCTCTGCCAATTACCTAATCCTCTCGCAACCTTGATTCCCTCATCTAGAAGGTGGGGTTCATAGTAGAACCTCCCTCGTAGGAGTGAGCGAGGATTTAGTGAGATTGTGTTCCATGTTCCAAGCACCAGAATTGGCAGTCAGTGTAGAAGTAATTATTGGAATGGAGGTTTGGTTTAGTCCACGTCTCCAACCTCTTCCTCGGTTCCTTGTGTGGCTCATTCCGTTTCCGCTACAGGGTGGTTTCCCTTTTGTCCACACAACCATCTCTCTAGCTACTCCAATTTTGTTCATCTCTTTCCTTGATGTCCACAGCAGTCTGCTCAAGGAAAGGCTCTCTCTCACTCTGGGTACGATGGTGGACTAATGACAAAAATGGCCCCTGTCCTCCTCTTCCTGCCCTGATGCCTCTGCGGTTTCCCCCATCAGGAAGAGGAGGCTTCTCGCCTACCCCGGATATGGACATCACTCTGTGACTTTCTTTAGTCAGTAGAAGGTGGGACTCAAGAGGCCTTGTCTGCCTCTGACTGACCTCTTACAAGCCTTCTGCCACCGTGTGACTAACTACCCTGGGGGAGGATGAGGGACCGCATGGCCGCATCAGCCCTGTCCCCAAAGCGGATAGCCAGCCACCTGTGAGACATGGGAATGAAGCCATCCCACACCGACCTGACAACAAATGGACTGAAACGCCTGCGTGAGCTCGGCCAAGGCCAGTCACACTTGGCCCAGATTAGCAGAAGCACTTAGCAGGCCCATAGCCTCTGAGACATGATAGACATTGTTTTAAGCCACAGAGTTAGTGGTAGTTGGTGGCTCAGTGATAGCTTAACTGATTTGGAAGCTTAAAAGACCAATCTGGCATCCATGGGATGCCACAGGGTTACACACAGGCTGTCCTGGACTTCGGGACATTTGACTTTGGAAATGGCCAGACTTAGATCTGAGTGCTTGACTGACGCCCCAAACCACCTTGCCCACAGGAATCCAGATTTCCCTCACAAGTTGCCACAGCGGGGTGTCGGCCTTCCTTTGGGTGCTGAATTGGGCCAACGGCCCCATCTTTGTGCCGTGTGTGTACACTGTTGTTTGACCGTGTTCTCGCACTTGCCCTTATCTTCTAAAAACAAGCAGAGGCCGGGAAAACCAAAGTGCCGATTCAGGTGACAACACGCCCCAGGTCTCCAAGGTAATACAATGGGGACACTGATGCCACGTGCCCACAGTGGCCAAGCTTCAGCGGCAGTGGGATGCCCTCCTGGGCCCCTGAGCAGCCGGGCGGTGTAAAGAAAGTGAAGACCAGCGTTGAAGGGCATGTAGGAAACTGTATCCTTTGAGAATACATTTGGCCACAGGGTGCCTGGGTGGTTCAGTGGGTTGAGCTCCTGCTTTCCACTCAGGTCATGATCTCAGGGTCTTGGGATAGAGCCCCATATCCGGCTCTCTGCTCAGCAGGGAGTCTGCTTCCCGCCCCCCCCTCTGCCTGCTTGTGATCTCTGTCTGCCAAATAAATAAATAGAATTTTTTTTTTAAAGATTTTATTTATTTATCTGACAGAGAGAAATCACAAGTAGACAGAGAGGCAGGCAGAGAGAGAGAGGAGGAAGCAGGCTCCCTGCTGAGCAGAGAGCCTGATGCGGGACTTGATCCCAGGACCCTGAGATCATGACCTGAGCCGAAGGCAGTGGCTTAACCCACTGAGCCACCCAGGTGCCCCTAAATAGAATTTTTTTATTAAAGATTTTTATTTATTCATTTGACAGAGATCACAAGTAGGCAGAGAGGCAGGCCGAGCAGAGAGCCTGATGTGAGGCTTGATCCCAGGATCCCAGGATCATGACCTGAGCCGAAGGCAGAGGCTCTAATCCACTGAGCCACCCAGGTGCCCCTAAATAAATAGAATAAAAAAAAAAAAAATTTGGCCACAATTTGCAAAAACCTAACCTATAGTGACTTACACAAATAGCGGCTGATTTTTCTGCATCTGCGGGAGCCTGGACATGGACAGCTAGCAGCTCGGGGATGCATCAGGGACCCAGGCCTCTTTCTGCTCCGCCAGTCCTACGTGTCATCTTAGGAGCCCACACTTGCTACTGCAGTTGCGGGCTTCGCGTCGGGCCAGGAGAAGAGAGAACAGATTAGGCAACGCGGCCGATTTCTCCTTCCATCTCATTGGCCAGGATGGTGTCACGTGACCACTCCTGGCTGCAAGGGATGCTGGGAAAGAAAGCCTGGTGCCCGGCATGGAGCGGCGCTGAGCCAAATAGGAAGAAGAGTAGATGTCAGTGGGTAAGTAAGATTCTGCCAGAGAAATGCTAACAACAAAGAGCAGAAGAGGGTGTCAAAGAAGTCATTAAGGGCGCCTGGGTGACTGCGTCAGTGAAGCTCAGCCTTTTGCTCAGGTCGTGATGTCCGGGGCCTGGGATGAGCCCCACCTCCCGCTCCCAGCTCAGTGGGGAGCCTGCTTCTCCCTCTATTCCTCCCCGCACTCCGGCCCTCTCTCTCAAATACATAAAATCTTAAAGTAGAGAATATATAATTCCATACTAATATGATTTATTAAGTCTAAGACATAAGACATTCCATACTGATTGATTGGTTAAGTCTCAGACAATCTAATATGATTGTCTGAGCCCTTGAATATAGTAAATGCTCAATAAATATGAGAACGGAAGTCCCATTCAGTGGCCGTAATCTTTTAGGCAGGTCCGTTAACTCCTCAGGGCCTTTATTTCCTCATTTGCAAAATGGCAGGGGGTAGGGATAATCCCACCTTTTATAGGTTTGTTGGGAGCATCCAAGACGAATACATGTGAAATGGAGAATTGCTATCCAAATTTTAGCTGTGGTCTTGAAGTAGTGTTCCAGCGTCTTTGAAACACTAGGAAGATGAATCCGTTTCTTTTAACCTTTTTTTTTTTTTTTTAAGGATTTCATTTATTTATTTATTTATTTGAGGAGGAGAGGCCATAGGGGAGGGAGAGGAACAAGCAGACTCCAAGCGGAGCCCCAGGCGGGGCTCAATCCCATGACCCTGAGATCATTTCCCAAGCTGATATCAAGAGTCAAATGCCCAACCCACTAAGCCACCCAGGTGCCCCAAGGTGAATCCATTTCTTAAGTGGGGTGAATGTCACCGTCAGGCACTCTGCCCAGCACCTCCCCACCACCAAGCTTCCTCTCCTTCAGGCCTGTGAGGGAGCCCCAGTTTTGAATATTTGTTCCGAGGAGGGAGGACATCCAGGGAAAGGATCCACCAACCCCATTATCTCTTTCTTCTGAATTATGTGATTTTCTTAAAGATTTTTAAAAAATTTATTTGACAGAGATCACAAGTAGGCAGAGAGGCAGGCAGACAGAGAGGAGGAAGCAGGCTCCCTGCTGAGCAGAGAGCCCGATGCAGGGCTTCATCCGAGGACCCTGGGATCATGATCTGAGCCGAGGACAGAGGCTTAACCCACTGAGCCACCCAGGCCCCCCTGAATTATGTCATTTTCTTATATACTTTCTCTCTACGTCATTTCTCTCTCTCTCTCTTTTTAAAAGATTTTATTTATTTATTTATTTATCAGAGAGAGAGGGAGTGAGAGCGAGTGCACAAGAAGGCAGAGTGGCAGGCAGAGGCAGAGAGAGAAGCAGGCTCCCCGTTGAGCAAGGAGCCTGATGCAGGACTCGATTCCAGCTCCCCGGGACCCTGATCCCAGCCGAAGGCAGCGACTTAACCGACTGAGCCACCCAGGCTTCCCTCTATGTCATTTCTCAAATGAAATTTCATTTTCATTGCTTGAGTCCTAGGTGGAAAGCTCAAGCTGGTGGTTCTCAATCCTGGCTCTATAACAATCCATGAGGGGCTTTGTAGAATTATCCACACTCAGTGGGGTGCCTGGGTGGCTCAGTCCATTAAGTGTCAGACTCTTGATTTCAGCTCAGGTCATGATCTCAGGGTTGTGAGATCGAGCCTATGTCAGGCTTGGCGCCTGCCTGTGATTCTCTCTGTTCCCCAAACCCCACCCCTTGCATTTTATCTCTCATTTTCTCTCTCTCTCTCTCTCTCTATCTCAGAAAAAAATGTCCCTGCTTAGAACTCCACCCTGGCCCAGTGAAGTCAGAAACTCAGGGAATGCAGTCCAGGTATGGGTGTTTTCCGCAGCTCCCTGGAAGATTGTAGAATGCAGCCGGGGTCATGAACCATGGGGCCTTCAGTGAGATGGCCCTTAGGTCAGAGAACTTGGAAACACCAGCTGGTATGTGGGAGGTATGCTTTGAGGCAGAGACAGACAGCTTAAGGGCGGTGATGAAGGTGAAACTAGAGGAGTCTGGGATGGAATTCTTCAGCTGAGATACAGGGCAAAATATCACGACACAGGCATAGGATTTAATCCCACTGGCAGTTCCCCTTTTCTCCAAACCCAAGGAGATGGAAACAGAAAAAAAATTAATTTATAAAAGGCACCAGAGTCATCCTGAAACTTCTCAGGAAAAAAAAAAAAAGAAAGAAGGAGAGAAAAGCTTCTTGCTTCAGAGGCACAGCGACCTTGTTCTTTTTGTCTTCTAGCCTGGGGAGAACACAGGTCATATGCAGCCTGTCTTTACAAAATGCTGGCTCTTTTCATGAATATTCAATGGTTTTGCCCACACTTTGTCTCAGTCTCCCTCCTCCCCCCACTACCACCTTTGATGCAGTGACTTTGAGCTTGCACTTAAGAAACATTAAAGTCCATTAAGGCACCTGCCAATAAAGCTGGGGGAGGGGGGCAGATGGGGGAAATAAGGAGTCCTACTGCGTGCCAGACTCAAACTAAAAGCTTTTAAAGACCTTATCAAAAGATTTTTATCTTCATGGTTTATTTAATCATCGGTCTCCCCGAATTAGGAGCTAAGCCTCTGATGACTGTTGATCCTCATCAAAATAAAACCATTAAGACATATTTCAACCCTGGAGAAAAATGGGGTGGCGTTTGGAGGTGGGGGTGCCCTTGGAGTCTTACGTGACCAGAAACTGCAGGCTGAAAACGTTCCTCTCTGTTTTAAGCAGAGGATTTGTGATGATTGATTATTTTTCCTCTGATAAATACCCAGTTTCCAAAAGCAGTCTATTTAGTAAGGATCTTCATTTTCCAAGGATTCCAAATGCATTTGGCTGTCCTGTCATTAAACATAGACCCTTGAGACCAGCGGAGGAGTCTGAGCCCTTCCCAGGTGCGACAGAGACACTCCTGCTTGATGAGTAACCCCGTCGTATTTCCCGCCCCACTGCAATCAAGCAGGGTCAGCTGACCGGTCCCAGCAACCAGCAGGGAGCACAAGGGACTTTCTCATGGTCCTGCAGAGGCGCTAAAGGTCACACATGAACATGGTGGCATCACAAGATGGAACTGAGTCACTACGAAGAGCTCGGGAGGCTCACATGCTGGCCTTTGCATGAAGGAAAAATAAACCTTTGTGATGTTAGCCTCTCGAACTGAAATGTTGGGATTCTTTGTGGCTGCAGAGAAGCTGAGCTGAACTTACTCATGCAACAGGACATGGAAAAGGGCTCCTATCATAACCCTATTTGGGAAGATCTCATTGCAAGCCCCTCATAGGCCGTGTTTGTTCTAGACGGGGAGAAGACGCCCTCTCACAGGCCCCCAGTTATGAAGTGCTCCATCTCCATTGGCTCATTCAGTAAAGAATCACTGAGTGTCAACTATGTGCCAGGACTGGTGCTGGCCCTGGGGACAGAGTGGTTAGCAAAACAGCCTCCATCTTATTTTTGCCTGCAGCTTTCAGTCTGCTGGATGAGACAGACGCTGGACCCAAAAGGATGCCAGTTAGGGGTGAGTAACTATCGGAGGTGAATGCTTGGCGGGAAGGAGGTTTCTATGACTCTGTAGATCAGAAGGGACTTTACGGCAACCCAGGGAATTAGAGGAGGCTTCTCCAAAATTTTGAAGCCTGGCACCCTAACCGTGATGGTCTGTCTTCGGGAGCCACCTTGCAGAGCACTTACTAAGTGCAGAGCTCTGTGCCAAATACTTGACACATGCCATCCCTACTTGACCACTGCACCAGTCCTAGGAGGTAGTACAACTACTATCCAACCCCACTTTACCGGTGAGGACACTGAGGCTCAGCAAAAGGAGGCCACATACCCCACACAGTAAGTACAAACAGGGATTTGAATCCACATCTTCTTGGCTACAACACACACTCATTTCTGGCTCTTGCAAACCGGAGCCAAGGAGGTTAGTCATGCAGGAAGTCACCCCTCGTGAGGCCCACAGTGGGAGGTCAAAATGAAACCACCAGGCAGATGTTTACAAGTTGCCTGGAAAAGCCACCCGCCATAGGAGGGGGGGATAGCTTTCTCCCCACTTGCCAAGCCCCTCCTTGAAAGCTCCTGCGTTCCTTTTTCATTTTTACACTGTCCCCTCCCCCTCTCCCCAGAGGACCGACTTCTCCTTTCAGCAGACGGGAAGGCGTGGGTTGCCGGCCCTACAGTAGCCCAGCCACTGACAGATGATGGCTTCCTTCCAGACTTAACCCAGATGAAAACGATAGGGACATACTAGCTCTTTCTCCTCTTGGCTTTGTACCATGCTTTCCTTTCTCCCCAGAACAGAAGCAGGAAGGCCTGAGGTAGCTGCATCGAAATGTTAGCCGATTAGAGCCTTACAGAAAGATTAAACTGATTCTACGTATAGACACATTTACACTCATTCTGACACACGCTTTCCATGCAGACGTGTGTGTACACACATACGTGCGCAGACATACCTACTCTCAAACTCTAACACATACACTCGTGGCTAACACTTGAAGCACTCACTGTATCCCAGGCAGTCTTCTAGGTACAGACAAATGATTGCTGATTGCTGGTGGGCTCAAACCAGCCTGCCATAACTAACCCGTGTAAATAAAGTTTTATTGGAACACAGCCATGCGAATTCATGAGTGCATTATCTGTGGCTGCTTTGACACTACTCATCGGAGTTGACTAATTGCCACAGCATCTACACGGCCTGCAAAATCTGAAATATTTACTACCTGGCCCTTTATGTGGGTAGTTTGCCAACTCCTGTTCTAAGTGCTTCAAAACTGCAAAGTATGACTGCTGCATAGCTAATCACCCTAAAACTTAATGGCTTAGAAACAGCCACCACCATTATTATATGTTATGATTTTGTGTGCTAACTGAGCTCTACTGCAGTTCAGCTCCTTGTGATGTCAGCTAGAACCACAGGCCTTTCCAGGAGGGCTTGCTCCCATATCCGGCCGCAGGTGCTGCCGTGGGCTGTGAGCTCAGTAGGCACTGGCGGCCCACAGCATGCCTTGGTTTCCCTCCACATGGCCTTATTTTCTCCCTCTAGCATCTTAGAGCTCGGCCACGGGGTTCCAAGAGGCAGCATTACACATTTGCAAATGTAGAGGCCCTGATTCCTTTGGTCAGAACAGATCACAATTCCAGACCAGGTTCAAGACGAAGTGACAATGGACCCCACCTATCTGTGGCTGGACCGGTAAAGTATTTGCAGCCACCTTTGATCCACCAGAGTAAGTACTTCTTTTCATTTTGGCCATAGGGAGATGGAGGCACAGAATGGTTCATTAACTTGCCCAGCAACACCCAGCTAGGGACACACACAACGTCGTATACACTCAATCACACAAATATACCCAGGCATGCACTGTCTGTCATACATTACACACATATCCGTCACATCCACATCCGCAGTTCACATCCTTATACAGTGACACCGTCACATCTGTACATCCTCCTGCAGACACCAAGTCCTCAAGCAAGGTCGCATACACGTGCATGCATGTTAGCACATATGCACGGACAGATACACACACACACACACACACACGTACTCCAGGCCTACACACTGTCCACGCCCACGTATGTAATCACACATATGTACTTGCATGAACACTTGCATGAGCACTTGCATGAAGCCTGATCCTTCTCCGCTGACCACAGTAATTGGTTCCAGTGACTTCTTGCTTTTGCACGAGGTGTCCTGAGGCCAGAAAGCCCTCCTGCCTTCCTTCGGTTGTGCAAAGTCTGTCTGCACACAAAGAGGCCCACACTTGTGGGTCTGGTTTGCCAACGCAGCACTGTTTTGTATGTCTGTATCAGTGAAATGTGAAGGCGCCGGCAGGACGTGCTCTCTTCTGTCCGCTCCCTAACATCCCCTTCTGTCACCTTCCACTAGCTCCTTCACACATTTAGATGCCGGCCTGGCACCTGGAGTCATTTGGGTCTTGCTGACCGGAGGACCTGGCTGTGGCCAAGGTGACCAGCATGTCTCGGTTTGTCCAGGGTTTTCCAAGTTCAGCGCTGAAAATCTCGTGTCTCAGGAGTCTTCCTCAGCCCTGAGCCAACTGGACAGCTAGTCACCCCCTATTTTGACCCTTTTTAAAAAATTTTACAACAGAGACCCAAGTGTCTATAGTTTAACCCTTCTTTTAAGAAAGTAAAGACAAACCCACAAATCCCTCTGAAACACCTGTTCTCAATGTTAGCTGCACACGAGAATCACGGGGTAGTGTTGGTAAATACCCCAGGATTAACACGCCATCCCGCTCCCAAGGGACTGGTCCGCCGCAGAGACTCTGATGTCATTAATCAGCCTGCAGCTGGGGAACTGAGGATTTTTAAAAGCTCCTCCGATGATTCCCATGTGCAGGTAGGGACACAGAGCTCTGAGCACGGTAAGAGAGAATGAGCGACAAGGAGTATTGCTGTGGGTAGGAGCAGATGAGGCAAGGTGGCCAAATGAAGTGACATCACAGAAAACACAATGTGCTTTGACTTCAGAACTTTGAGTAAAGTCCCTTTCTCTCTCTGAGCCTCAGTTTCCTTATCTATCAAATGGGAACATCCCTTTCGGTCCCCCTTTTCTTATCTATAAAATGGAAACCTTCCCTAAAGTAAAGCATGTAAGGACTCCTCAGTGACTCAGTCGGTTGAGCGTCTGCCTTCAGCTGGGTCATGACCCCAGGGTCCTGGGATCGAATGCTGTGTAGGGCTTCCTGCTCAGTGGGGAACCTGCTTCTCTGACTGCTCTGCCTGCTGCCCCCTGCCCCTTATGCTCTTTCTGTCTCTCTCTGACAAATAAATAAATAAAACCTTAAAAAAATAAAATAAAGCATGCATGGTTTAGGCACAGAACATGAGAGACACTTGTAAAAAATAATAAAGGTGCCATTTATAAGGTGCCCACGGTGTGCTAACTACTTTTCAGGCTATGACTCATTTGGGCCTAGGAGGTAGCTCGTGTTCCTACTTCCACTGTAAACTCAGAGTGGTCTGCAGTTGAAGGAACCACAGAAGTTTCCTGGTTCTGTTCAATTATTTTCTCAGAGAGCCAGGCCAAGATGCGAGTGACCCAGATCAATCAGAAACTGACCCTGGGAATCTGTCTAGAAGGGTGGACACTGGCCTTGGATTCATTCTTCAAAATAAAAATAGCTTTCTTGTTTGTGGCCATAGATGTAATATAAATAAATAAAATAAAAAGTTCAAATAATGCAGAATCCTATGAGAAAGAGGTGGAGATCTTCAGGGCCAAGCTTCCCCCCACAGAGAAGGAGTGGGAGAGAAGAGCTGCACTAGCAAGTGCCCCTCCTCCCATACCCCCTGCTGCCCCCCCCATCCCTTCAGGAAAGAAACATCAGTTCCCATGATATCATCTCCTGCCTTGGAGCTGGGGTGTTGGGGACAATGGCAGGATAGGGAGTCCCAGCAAATTCTGACATCAGCCTCTTTGGCAAGGGCTTGGCCTGGAGCTGGGACTTTCCCCTGATCAAGGCCTCTGTGAAGGACCGTTTCTTTTTCTTTTCTTTTTTTTTTTAAAGATTTTATTTATTTACTTGACAGACATAAGAGCAGGAACACAAGCAAGGGGAGTGGGAGAGGGGGAAGCAGGCTTCCTGCTGAGCGGGGAGCCCAGTGAAGGAACCTGGGATCATGACCTGAGCCGAAGTCAGACACCCAATGACTGAGCCACCCAGGGGGTGAGGGACCATTTCAACTTGCAGCCAGAGCTGTCCCCAGAGCGACTAATAATTATGATATTGATTGAACCCTCACAATGTGCCAGACATCAGTCAGACGGTGAACTAACTCATCGAATCCTTGTGACAATTTCTAGCAATTAGGTACCGTATGTTTTCTTTTTTTGTGTGTGCATTTACTTGACAGAGTGTGTGAGTGCACAAGCAGGGGGAGTGGCAGAGAAGGA
The DNA here is from genome assembly GCF_022355385.1 of Mustela nigripes. Lineage (NCBI taxonomy): Eukaryota > Metazoa > Chordata > Mammalia > Carnivora > Mustelidae > Mustela > Mustela nigripes. The sequence goes on from NC_081567.1 coordinate 24,888,374, forward strand.
GGGAGAAGGGAGCAGGCTCCCCACTGAGCGGGGAGCCCAACATAGGGCTTGATCCCAGGACCCCTGGATCGTGACTGACCTGAGCCACACAGGTGCCCCCCATTACGCCCTTCTTATAGAACAGGAAGCAGGCTCAGAGAGGCAAATAACTTGCCCAAGGTCACACAGCTGGTAAGCAGTGGAGGCAGGATGGGCTCTGTTTCCAGAGCCACCTGCTCCATATCAAGAAGCTGGTGTGGGGCTCAGAAGAGCCATATGGGGCAGGTCTGTTTAGAATCCTCATCAGATTAATGAGGAAATTGGGGCTCTGAGAGGCAGGTGACTTGCCCAGGGTCCTACAGTTAAGGAGCAGGAGTGCCAGGAAAGAAGGTCAGGGTCACCTGCCTTCAGAGCTGGCTCTCAGAATCAGGTTTCCTCAACTCCAGCCTTTGAGGTATCACCTTCAGTCTCTCGCTCTTCCTCTGCTTGTGCTCTCTCTCTCAAATCAATCAATCAAATAAATAAATCAATCTTAAAACATCTTAAAAAAATAAACCATGCATGTCAGATTCCACCCATTATACCTGTACTCCTTTATAAAAAGCATGAGAGTTTCTCTGACCAGACATGAATTCCACCTTCCTTAAGGAGCTTGCAGGTGAGTGGGGCTGATGGACAGTATTAGGGACTGAATTGTGTCCCCCACAAAATTCATATGTTGAAGCCCTAACTCCCAGTATTCAGAAAGTAACTGTGTTTACAGTCTTTTACAACAGAATGTAACTCGCAGGGTCTTTGAAGAGGTGATTATGTTAAAATGAGGCTATAGGGGTAGATCGCTAATCCAATAAGCCTGGTGTCCTTATAAGAAGAGAGAGAGACACCAGCGGTGTGCATACACAGAGAAAGGCCACACGAGGACACAATGAGAAGGTGGCCACTGGCAAGCCAAGGAGAAACCAGCCTTGCTGGCACCTTGATCTTGGACTTCCAGCCTCCAGAATGATGAGAAGATAAATTCTTGCTGTTTAAGCCCCTCAGTCTCCGGTACTTTGTTATGGCAGCCCTAGCAAACGATAACAGACAGGTTCTCAAATCATACAGGACTGGAGATGATCAGAATAGAGGACCGTGGTGGGAGCTGGGAGCTGGGAGGGGCTACAGGAGGGAGCAACTGGGTTCAAGTCTCCAAACTGGTATCAGGAAGGACGGTGGAGGATTTAACGTCTTATCCAGAGGTGTAGGCAAATTTATAGACCCCTGCAAGGATGTGGGACAGGAGGGTAGACAGAAATGAAAAGTGTATCAGCTAGATATGGCTGCCTAACAAATCATCCCAAAATGTAGTGGCTTAACAGAAGGATCATTTATTATTTCTCACAATCCTGTGGATTGACCAGGCAGTTCTTCTGATGGTCTCTTGTAGGCTTTGCTCAGTCAGCTGACTTCAGTTAGCAGATCCAGGGGGGCTAGGTTTGTCTGGGAAAGCCAGATGGCCGCACCTCTCTCCATGTTGTCTTCCATCTCAGGTTCTTCACAGCATGGCAGTCTCAGGGTTCTAAGGGAGCAAAAGTAGAAGCTGCAAAGCCTGATGTGGCCTAGGCTCCAGAACGCATACACCACCTCTGCCACATTCTATTGGCCAAAGAAAATATGTGCCAAGCCCAGGGGCAGGTGATGGAGAAATAGACCCTACCTCTTGACTGTAGGTGTTGCAAAATACTGTGGCAAAGTGTTTCAATCCATGATAAAAAGGTTGGTCTTCAGTTCAATCCCAGACTTTCATCTAAGGAGACATTCATCCCAGGTTTATGGGTAATAATTACATTAGTTCCTGTCAACAATCTGGGGTGAGACAGAGCCCCATTAAGAGAGACTCAGTTGGAGTTTGGCTATGTTTCCCACCCTAGATTCAGACCAAGGCTTACAGATTCAAATGCCCACTGAGGATCTATACACAATATAGATGAAGAGGACCAAGTATAGGGAGGAAAATCAAGTGATCTGCTCAGCTATTGCTCATTTTCCCACTTTTGAGAGACCACCGGAGCACCAGCAGCTGTTTTGGTCTGTGAGGTGACCTTGATGATGAAAGTCATGAGCTGAGAATGGCTGGGCAGGGATATAGAGTCTGGATACCTGCTTACAACTTAGAGACTCCATTCCAGCCCTGAGCTGATGATTCTCCAGATACTTTCTTATGTGTGAGAGAAATAAACTTTCATCCTAGACTTGTTATTTTGAAGTTTTGTTGTAAGCAGCAAAACCTAATCCTAGCTGATTTAGCTGCTTACAAAAATGGAGAAGATGTCACACTCGCATTTGAATACAGATTTCTATTTTCACTTGAAAAAATAAGATCTGGCTACACTGGGCCCACGTTCTCAATTAGCAACATTGGAGATGGGACCGAGGACGAGCTGTCACCTTATTCTCAGCATGAGCGTCTGTATCCACTTCACACAGTCCTCATTAATCACAGCTGATATCTTATATCCTCCAACGACCCATTTATATTGCCTGCCTGCTCCTGTACGCATTTGAGTTTGTGGTCCCTGACCCGTGTTTTCTGAGCCTCAGTTTCCCCTTTAGCAAAATGGGGCTAACAACAGAACCTCTTTCTTTCTTTCTTTCTTTCTTTTTTTTTTTTAAGATTTTGTTTATTTATTTGACAGACAGAGATCACAAGCAGGCAGAGAGGCAGGCAGAGAGAGAGGAGGAAGCAGGCTCCCGGCTGAGCAGAGAGCCCGATGCGGGTCTTGATCCCAAGACCCCGAGATCATGACCTGAGCTGAAGGCAGAGGCTTAACCCACTGAGCCACCCAGGCGCCCCCAGAACCTCTTTCTTAGGCTTTTTGGAAAGCGGGAAGATTAGAGACATCACTAGATGTAAAGCTCTTACCAAAGTGATACCCACCAGTCTCGGTTGTGAGAGCTCCGTTATGATTGGGACTAATTACCATTATTTTCAACACGGGAAGGAATTTTACTTTTTCAGTGGGTGATCCAAAAGCAAAAAGAGAGAAAGCAGGGCACAGTTTGGGCTCCAGCAAGAGTTTCTTGGGTGTGATCATGCTTGTGGGTGACTTTTCTTGTCGGTCCAGGGACAATTGCCATGTTGATTTCATTTTTCTCTTTTAAAGTATGAGCAGCTCTTTGCTTTCCCAGAGGATGGGGCTGCCTTTGATCTTCTTCAGGGAGCTCACAGCTTCTCCCTTCCCAAAGGCACAAGCCACCCTTGGCATCCCTCCGCAAGGTGTTGGGACCTGTCGTGCCCAGGCTGTCTGCTGTCACTCCTCCATCAGTCTGGGGCTGAGGGCAAAGTAGGCACTGCACTGAGGAGGGGGAACCCGGGTTAGCCCATGGCACAGGGGAGAGTGGATTTTTTTTCCTTTGCCCCATCGTTTTCCCAAGGCTGGTACCTCCTAAGGAAAAGGCAATAGAAAAAGAGGGAATTTTGTGGCATAACTCAAGACTAGGGAGGAGACAGACACATTGTGCCTACTGAGGTCTGGGGGATATGCTGGCAGAGGTCACCCTCAGCATGTGTAGAGGTGCTGTGCTTGCTCCCGCTCTGAAGGCTGCTTCTGTGAGCACCTGCAGCTCAGACCCGAGGGCTGTCAACCAGCTGTCGTGGGACACTCTACCGCCTGTGCAAGACAGTAGAAAGTTCTTCAGTCCACTATCCCTGATAGTCCAGTATTCCTATCCCTGTCTCCCTGAGCAATGGGCAGGAGTTTCTCTAACACATCCCTGAGGTCCAGATGTGCTGAATTACAGGGTGTGGGCAGCCCTAGCGTTAGTGAGGGCTAGTGATTCTGCAATGATTCGCAATTTACACTCCCTAGGGAGTGTGTGTGCTTTCCCTGTGTTGTATAATATCATTTATAAGCAGAATCATGGTATGTTCTGTCTTCATCTTGCCTTTTTTTTTTTTTTAAGATTTTATTTATTTATTTGACATAGAGAGAGACATTGAGAGAGGGAACAGAAGCAGAGGGAGTGGGAGAGGGAAAAGCAGGTCTCCTGGCAAGCAGGGAGCCCGATGCAGGGCTCGATCCCAGGACCCTGGGATGGTGACGTGAGCCGAAGGCAACCGCTTAACAACTGAGCCCCCCAGGCACCTGTATTTGTGAGATTTATTCACGTTATTGCATGTAACCACATTCAGCGATGTCTGGAGACAGTGGCTGTCTCGACTTGGAGTGGCGGGTCTTGCCAGCATCTAGAGGGTGGGGTCCAGGCACGGCCACTATGCACCCTGCAACTCACTGAACAGCACTTCTTCCCCGACAACAGAGACCATCCGGCCCCAAATGTCAACAGTGCCCATGTCGAGGAAGCCTGTTGTAGAACAGGCTAAGGACTTCGGTTTTTATGCTGAGAGAGGACGAGAAACCCAGATCACGTGTATGTTGAGGTTAACTAGGTACTGCCAAGCTGTTTTCCAAGGTGGCTGTGTTTTCTTCTTCAGTGATGCCGGCATCCTTTCCCATCATGTGGGCACATCGTGTTACCAGTTCCCATGGATTAACTTGGTATTGTTTCCAGTCTTTTGGCCACCACCCCAACGCAGGATCAGAACCCTTGCAAAGCCTATGTAGATAGAATACTGCACTTTTTTAGAAATATTTTATTCATTTATTTGACAGAGAGAGAGAGAGAGACAGCGAGAGAGGAAACACAAGCAGGGGGAGTGGGAGAGGAGGAAGCAGGCTTCCCGCTGAGCAGGGAGCCTGATGCGGGGCTTGATCCCAGGACCCCAGGATCATGACTTGAGCTGAAGGCAGACACTTAACAACTGAGCCACGCAGGCGCCCCAGAATACTGCATCTGTATGTATACACATACACACTCTCTCTTCCACCCAAGGATTCTCTTTCTGGAGACTCCAGACAATGGGAACGTGATCAAAGTTCCATTTAAATGTAAATTTCCTTCAGCCCCAGCATGTTCAACAAGGAACTGACGTACAGAAATAGCTCCTGTCATCTGGGTTTCTGCTGTGGATTCACATCTTGTGCCAGTGGACACCGGATCTGGGAAGATAAACAGGAAGTCCCTCGGGGCATGGGAACACAGGGCAGGGCTCTGCAAGATGGGACTCAAATAGCTGAGTGCCAGCCCTGGGGGAGCCCAGGGAACTAGAGCTGACCCCCTCTCTGCCTGCAAACAAGACTGACCAGCTCTGGGATGATTTACTATTTTTCCCCCCTAAAAGCTTCATCTGAACCAATTCCACCTTAAAATTAATCTCCGGTATCTCAGTGTCTTTTATCTTTGTCTGAAATTCAAGTCACGGGTAGTGCTTTGATTTCAAAGGCACTGTTTTAAACTATAACTACATAATATGTCTTGCTCATTTCTACCTGGCCTATTTTTCAAGTGGCTGCATTAACGACTTTTTCACATTAACTCTAAACCTTATAGGAACAATGAAGTCAATAGAACAGAAAATTTAAAATGCGCATGACATAAAGGAAGACAGCCCAGATTCCTTCAGTTACTCTCTCTCATTATTAAGTTTAGCTCTGAGCTTTCTAGTGGGCAAAGCAAAAAGGGAAACAGGATGCTTCACACAATTTTTTGTTTTCTAATCAAAGGAAAATAGCCCATCTTTAGCTGAGGTAATTATTTTCTTGTTACAAAGTTCTGAAAGGGATCAAACCCCCAACTCCCACTTGGGCAGCAATGGAGTTGATTGGTGGTCAGGATGGTCCTCTGAGAAGAAAAGTAACTTGTCCAAGGTCACACAACTGGGCAATGCCAGAACAGGGATGCAAACAGGAGAATTCAGGCATCTTAAATATCTTTAACACTTAAATGCCAGGTACACCTCAGGGCCTTTGGTGTACTTGTGGGGGGGCGGGTAGGTTAAAGTTAATGCAGTAGCTGATTCAGGCTCAATTTGGCCTCCGAAGAGCCATATGACTCTAGGCTATTTATATTCTTCGGGCCTCAGTTTCTTCATCTGAAAAATGGGTAGATAATGTCCCCAACCTCAGAGGGTACTGAGAGGACTTAGCAAATTGATACCTGGAGAGGGTTTAGCATAAACTCTGGCAAAGATGGTACCCATCCAAGTCAGCTCTCTATGCCAGGAATCCTTGATGATAAAGAAAATGTGTGGAATAAATGTGTGAGTTCTGTAGATATAGATATAGATATGATGGAATATTATTCAGCCTTTAAAAAGGATGAGATCTTGCCATTTGCAACAACGGGAATGGACCTGGAGGGCGTGATGCTAATTGAAATAAGCCAAACACAGAAAGTCAAATACTGCATGATCTCCATTTCATGGAGAACCGGACATAGTCAAAGCCATAGAAACAGAGAGTAGAATGGTGGTTACCAGGGGCTGGGGGAGGGAGAAATGGGGAGATGTTGGTCACAGGGTAGGAGTTTCAGTTAAAAATAAGTAAGTCCTGGAGAGCTACTGTCCAGTATGGGGGCTATACAAAGCAATATTGTAGCACATACTTAAGGATAGGCTAGGAGGTAGATCTTATGTTCTCTGTTCTTACTATAGAAGAGAAGGAACAGAAGGGGATGGGGGGAAGCTTTTGGAGGCAACGTGTCAGTTTACAGCATTTATGGTGCTGACGGTTTCGCGATGCATACTTACTTACTTAGCTCCAAACACATCAAGCTGCATACATTAAGTATCTCTGGCTTGCGTATACACCTACACGTGTAGCTATATATCTATGTTCTGAAGAATCCTTGATGAGGCAGGCATGGCCAGCTCTCCATCTCAGGTGGGATCAGGCTCTCTAACTGCTTTTCACAAGGCTTCCTTGTTCCCAACCCCACACTCTCTGATTGCCCTGGGGGGCAGGGGGTTGAGGGAAAGCAGCCAGGACAGGGGCTGGAATTTAATAAATCAGCTCTCTTGGAAATGGCCGGAAGTTCCCAGCTATGAGCTGTCTGCAGTGGTTTCCACTGCAAGCTTCACAGTAATACCTTCTGTTTTTATTTATATTACATTTCCTGTTTACAAAGCCCTATTGCTATGAGCCTCATGTGTTTGCTAGCTGCCTCACTTCATTTCTCTGGCAGTTCTGTGAGGGGGAGTGTTCTCATTTCCATTTTATAGATGAAGCAAAGAAGGGTCAGAGAGGGACGCCTGGGTGGCTCAGTTGGTTGGACGACTGCCTTCGGCCCAGGTCATGATCCTGGAGTCCCGGGATCGAGTCCCACATCGGGCTCCCAGCTCCATGGGGAGTCTGCTTCTCTCTCTGACCTTCTCCTCATTAATGCTCTCTCTCACTGTCTCTCTCTCAAGTAAATAAATAAAATCTTTAAAAAAAAAAAAAAAAGAAGGGTCAGAGAGGTTAAGTGACTTCCTTAAGGTCACTCAGCAGAGAAGATTCAGAACCCAGCCCTTCCTGGTCCATGGTGAGGGCTTTCCTCAAACTCATGCTGCAGCAAGCCAGCAGTCAATAAAACCGTCTCTGGAAATAGTTAAGAGTCAGAGCCAGGAAAAAAGCACATTTTTGAAAAAAAGATTATTTATTCGAGAGCGAGGGAGAGACAGAATAGGAGCAGTGGGGAGGAGGCAGAGGACAGAGGGAGAAGCAGGCTCCCTGCTGAGCAGGAAGCCCACCATGGGGCTCGATCCCAGGACCCTGAGATCATGACCTGAGCTGAAGGCAGATGCTTAACCCACTGAGCCACCCAGATGTCCCCCCCCAAAAGCACATTTTGCATTGGCCAAGAAGGATTTGAAAAACCAATACACATCAAATCCCTGGCTTTTCTCCTCATGTGGCTCCTACTTGTCCCTTGTCCACTGTTCCTTCAGGCTCTGTGTTTCTCTGACCACCCTCACTCTCCTGCCCAGAAAAGGAGCAGAGGACTAGTTCATTTGTCATTCATTCATTCGATCATTCGTTCATTCATCCATTCATTCCTTCACTCACTGTTATGGACTGAATTGCGTGCACCCCTTCAGATTCATATATTGAAGTCCTATCTCCCACTGTATCAGAATGTGACTGTATTTAGAGATTGGGTTTTTAAAGAGATAATTAAGGTAAAGTGAAATCATATGGGTTGTGTGACTGAGCGTTAAGAGATTAGGGCCCAGACAGAGGACAGAGAGAGAACGTGGTCATCTGCATCTGAGGAGGGAGACCTCCAGAGAAATACACGCTGCCGGCACTCAATTTTGGACTTCTGGAACTTTGAGAAAGAAATTTCTGTTGGTTAAGCCACCCGGTCTGTGGTCTGTTGCTGCGGTAGCCCTTCCAGAAGGACACATTTACTCCTTTCTTCATACTTTCCTGTCCAGCTGGCCTCCTGTAGCTCTGTGGGCAGCTGTCACTGAGCAGAGCTTCCTGATCAATCTCTTTAAAATTGCAACCCCACTTCCTCTTGCCTGATCCCTCATTCCCTCCTCTGCTTCATGGCCCATAGCACCCGTGACTATCTGGAAATCCAGGTATTTGCTGATTTGTATGTGTGTTGTCTCCCACACCCACGCTGGGATATGCACAGATGGGGATTTTTTGGGGCGGGGAGGAGTCTGTTTTGTTCACTGCTGCATCTGCAGTGCCTGGGTCACAGTAGGTGCTCGGTAAGTGTGTCTTGAATGAATGAGGTCATGCATACATTCAACCGACCAGCCGTATCTGAGCTCTGATAGCACCTCTGATATCCCAGGCACCGTGCCAGGAGCTGGGGTATACCAGGGGACCCGAGTGTCTGTCCCCATACTGGACTGACAGACACTAGAAGCTAGGGATCATGTCAGAGTCGCTCCTGCCCCCTCCACCCTCATCCCACACCCGGCCTGGAGGTGAGAGCTGGACTGATGCTTGATGAATGGCTGTGTGTCAGGAGAGAAGACCTGACATACTTAACACCCTGGACGGGAGGGTTCATGGCCTCACGGTGGGGCCATGATGTGGCTGGTAGTGTATTACTTATTTATAACAAAGTAGGGCAATCTGCAAAAGGTAGGGATAGAGGAAGTAACCTCCCTCTCCCTCATTTGATTCGGTTGTATCCTCCTGAGTATGAGAGAAAAGGACAGATGGCAGGATGCTTTTCAAAGCAGAGATTTGCCCAGAACCCCTAGAACTGCTGGGATCCACAGTGATCCACAACCCCTACCCTCCTAGCTTACCATCCCCAGCTTGGGGGACTTTGAATTGTTCTTTTCTTTTCTTTTATTTTAAAGATTATTTATTTACTTATTTATTTGACAGAGAGAGAAAGCAAGAGAAACAAGCAGCAGGATTGGGAGAGGGAGAAGCAGGCTTCCTGCTGTGCATGGAGCCTGATGTGGGGTTCGACAGGACCCTGGAATCATGACCTGACCGAAGGCACCTGTTTAAGCAACTGAGCCACCCAGGCACCCCTATTATTATTATTATTATTTTAAAGGTAAGATTTCATTCTTTTTTTTTTTTTAATATTTTAATTATTTATTTGAGAGAGAGAGAGGGAGAACATGAGCTGGGAAGGGGCAAAGGCAGAGGAAGAAGCAGACCCCCACTGAGCAGGGAGCCTGACACGGGGCTGGATCCCAGGATCCTGAGATCATGACCTGAGCCGAAGGCAGGCGCTTAAAAGGCTGAGCCACCCAAGTGCCCCTGAGTTATTATTTTAGAACTACATGCTTTTATGTTTAATTTTACCTATGAGTATTTTTACTAAGGTAGACCAGGAGAGGCGAGCAAAGCACGAACTTGGGCATTTCCTGGGGTGCTGGTGATGTTCTGTATCTTTGAGAAGGGCTTGGGTTGTACAGCTGGGTTTCTTTGTCAGAACCCATTGAACAGTTTACTTTAAAATCTGTGAAAATTACTGTATGTATTTTCACCTATAAACAAATATTGATATCCAGGGAACGAATCTTGGTGAAGTATTTAGGAGGACGTGAACTACTAACTGCAACTTTCATTGAAATGCATCAAAGCTCAAGATGGACCTACAGATGGAAACAGATTCACGATACTGTGAAAGCAGTAAAGTATTAACAGTAGAGCCTATGTGATCACTGTAGAATTCCTTAGACTTCCTCATACGTTTGAAAAATTTTATATTAAATTTTGGAGGGAAAAAGCATGAGCGAAACACAGATTATCTTTTTGGGGAGAGGGGGTTACATAGGTTTCTTGAACAAGGCAGTGGGCCTGGGGTACCATGTTCTGAATGGTTTCCCTGGTGCTCCTGGGATTCTTTCTCTTCTTCTTCTCTAAGTTTATTTGTTTACTATCTCTGGTAATCTCTATGCCCAGTATGAAGGTTGAACTCATGACCCTGAGATCCAGAGTCACACGTTCTACTCAGTGAACCAGCCAGGAGGCCTGCATTTCCTTCTCGATTAAAAAGTTGCAACCTTGATGCCACATTAATAGACACAGACACAGCTGTGGTTCCCCGTTTACCCCAGTCTGTCTCAATCCATAAAGTGGACTGCAGGTACTTTATTTTTTAAGAGAGAGAGAGAGCATGCGCAGACGGGGGAGGGGCAGAGGGAGACATTAGGAGAGAATCCTTAGCAGGCTCCCTGCGGAGCACAGAGCCCAACAGGATTCAATCTCACAACCCTGAGATCAAGACCGGAGCCGAAACCAGAAGTCAGATTCTTAACCGACTGAGCCCCCAGGCATCCCGGGTTATAGGTATTTTAGCTAGCCCTATCATATTTCTAATATTTAAATTTTTTCTCTTTTGGGATTTGGGGACATATACCACTCATTTATTCACTCACTCATTTATTTATTTACACACTCATTCTTTCCTTCTTTTCTTCCTCCTGTTTTTTTTCATGAACTCCTTTAATCACTCGTTCACATAGAATGTTTCACTATTATAATTAATGAATATCAAATAAGTGAAATGTGCAGTGATGCTTTTCATTTTAATTATCACATGTTGAAATCTACATTACGTGATATCATTTTAAAATTCTAAAATAAGGTTTTTAAAAAAAAAATTTTACTTTTAAGTAATGTCTACACATAATACGGGGCCCATACTCACAATTTCGAGATCAAGAGTTACGTGCTCTACCAACTGAGCCAACCAAGCGCCCCTAAAATATGATTTATTCATACTTCTTTATCAGTAGTGCATCTGGAGAAGCTTGCCAAATTTAGCAAATAAAAATGCAAAACACCCAGGTTGAGTCTGAATTTCAGATGAACAGGTAAATAAATTTTTTTAGTGGAAATATAGCCCATGCAATATTTGGGACATATTTACTCTAAAAAAAGTTGTTTCTCTGAAATTCAAATTTAACGGGGCTTCTTCTATTTTATGTGCTGCTCATATACTCACCTGATGTATATTACCTGGAAGACATTAGCACTGATGTTTAAAAATCTTTTTAATTTTGGAATACTTTATATTTACACAAAAGTTGCAAAGATAGTATAGAGAGTTCTAGTATAGCCTTCACTTAGTTCCCTGATGTTAATCTTTAACAGAATCATGTGCTTTCATCAGATTTTATTTGGATTTTACCAAGTTTGCCATGGAAGTCCTATTTCTGTTCTAGACCCAATCCAGCATACCACATTGCATTAAATATCTCTGATTTTCTTCTAACATTTCCTCTGTTGGGAGGTGAGGCTGGGTGTTTCTGTTTGCGTTTGCTTATAAAAGGGCAATTTCCTGAGATTTTGCAAATAGTCGACTAAGTGTTTGTAGGCTAGCAAAATGTTGGTGGGAGACCCACAGCAAAAAAGAACAAATTCTGAGGCACTGATTACTACAGAAAATTTTTGCATTTGTTACCATCTGGGCTGATAGGAGCATGTTGCATGCATACGTGTCTTTTTGCATCTGAGCTGAAATGATAGTAGCATTGTTTATTGAGCAATTACTATGTGCCAGGTAAGACCCCAAGGTGGAGAGAGCTCATCCATTTCTATCCACTTGCCTAACTCTCACCATAGGTTGGCACCAGTTTAAAAAAAAAAAAAAAAAGGAAAAGAAAAAAGGTGCACCATCAGGCTTGTAGGGTTTATAGGCTGAATAATGTATGAATAAATCAAATGAATGATCATCTCACTTTTCTCCTGGCTTTGGGAAGCACACACTCTGAGTCATATTTAATTCCCGCACTCTGAGGCTGAATCCTTTAAAAGATCCTAATTAGATTCTTGGAAGAAATAATACCCATCAGACAAACAAATGACAGGAGTTTGCCTGTGGAGCTAAACTCCAGGCTGGGAAAATGTAATAAGAGAGCCTATCCCTCTGGAGACTAAACAGATAGGAGGAAGAAAGGTCATGCCGTTTCACAGCAGGCGTCATGCCCATAAATAGTGTCCTTCAAAGATCAGCGCCCTATTCTCTGTTAGTCTGAGGAGGAGGAAGGAATCCTTTCTTGTGATTCTAAGTACATACTTTATTTCTGACAACTGAAGCTCGAGAGAGTTCTGGATTGTTGACAAGGGTGTTCTACATACTAAAAGGCTGTATTATGGGCAATATGGGAACTCTCGGAGCTATTCTCTGTTCTGCAGTCTGGTGAAGCGACAGCAGGGCTTCCTGGGAAGGCAAAAGACATCTTTGCATTCTTGGCTATTTATCGTTCTCCTGTGTGAATACACATGGTTTGTCACAGTATCACAGGCTCTCACAAGGGACCTCAGAATCATCCAGAACCACCAGCTCAATTTGCAAATGAGGAAACTGGAGAGACCATGCAGGTTAAATTCAGCATGGTTTAGTATGTGTGGCTGGGCAGGCTGTGCACTGCACAACTTTGAGCGTGCTGTTCATGCAGGTTCCCTGTGACTAGCACCCACTGGGGTTGTGTTGTTGGCTCATCCTTTAAGCTTTTATTGTGAAGAAAAAAAATGATCTCTTGTTGCTTTGAATCAAAAATGTGTATAAATTTCAAGTACTTTTCAACAGATTATTTAAAGAAGATTAGCATAGCTTTACCAAGTATGACCCTCACCTTTTTGAAGCATCTCATATTTTTGTGTTCTTTCTGGAAGTCGGTAGTCCACTGCAGCTAAGAGTTCAGACTCCGGAATCAAGGAAGAAATGTGATTTGCTCATTAATTAGCTGTGACCTTAGGCAAATCGTTTCTGCTTCTCTATTAGTGGGTTCTTCATTTGTAATATGAACGGAATCTTATCACTGGGTTGGACGGCGTTACTTAGAATTTGCCCAAGCCCCACCCCCCACTTCTTTACATACTATGAATTTGTTCCAGGTAGGAGTGGACTTGGACTATGGCTCATGGTTGGTCACTAAGCCAATCAATTGGGCAGTCCCATTGCCTGCATTCCCAGACTCCTTTACTCCAAGGTGAAGCCACGTGATCGTGTTCTAGCCTGTGTTCTGCCTCTGTTTCTAGGATAGCTGGTTATGCTTGAGTCCTGGTCATTCTTTCACAGAGTTCAGAGTTCTTGAAGGCTCTGGGCGTCTAGCTGGGAAGAGGATCTGCCTAAGCTCTGAATCAGAAATCACAGACCCATTTTCTCCTTCCAGGGTGCCAGTGGTCCTGCTGTATGACTCTGGGCTAGCTAGCCACTTTTCCTTTTCGGATCTCAGTTTTCTTTTCTTTTCTTTTTTTTTTTTTATAAGATTTTATTTATTTATTTGACAGAGAGAAATCACAAGTAGATGGAGAGCCAGGCAGAGAGAGAGAGAGGGAAGCAGGCTCCCCACCGAGCAGAGAGCCCGATGTAGGGCTCGATCCCAGGACCCTGAGATCATGACCCGAGCCGAAGGCAGCGGCCCAACCCACTGAGCCACCCAGGCGCCCCTCGGATCTCAGTTTTCTCATTTAAATTGGGAGAGGGGGTTGGATGGTGCCCAAGAGGTTATTAATTCATTCATTTCGATAGGCAAAGAGGACTCTTCAGACCTCTTCCCTAAGCATCCTCTGCCCATCATCCTTTCAGCTCCTGTCCAAGGGGAAGGTGCTAGCGGGCTCCTTCAGAGTCCAGGACATTCTCCGGGCCATGCCTCACTGGTGGGAGGGGTCACTGCATCACCACAGCTGAGGTTCTGCTCTGCCTCCTCTCCCACTTCCCGAGGCTGGGCAGGGCTCCCATCAAGTACCTGCCTGAACTCTTGCGCTTTCCCACTGGGAAACTGGTGGCCATTTGATTGCGCTCCGTATTAAGTTTGGTAAGACATCAAGATTTATATTCGTGGATTGGAGGTAGGGAGTTAGGGAGCCTGTTTTAGTACAGCGTTGAAACTCAGTGCTCTGATCTAACTTTTTAAGGGGCTTCTACATTGGTGATTAATAGGCTCAAGTTCAACTCTTAATAAGAAATGTCTTGATTCCAGTCTAGCCTCAGTTCCTTGTATAGGGCTCCCTAAGGAAATTTGAGAGCTGGGTGGAGTAGGAGAGGGGGGGGATACGGAGATTGACAGTGCTGAGTTTCAGGCATTCCCGGATCCCTGGTCTCAGTGCATCAAAAAGATGAGCAAAATCCCAACCCAGCCAATTCCTGCGCAACTTTTTTTTTTTTAATATTTTATTTATTTATTTGACAGAGAGACATCACAAGCAGATGGAGAGGCAGGCAGAGAGAGAGGAGGAAGCGGGCTCCCTGCCAGCAGAGAGCCCGATGCAGGACTCGATCCCAGGACCCCGAGATCATGACCCGAGCCGAAGGCAGCGGTTTATCCCACTGAGCCACCCAGGGGCCCCTCCTGCTCAACTTTTAACAACTATTTCTGAGATACCCATTCTGTGCCATGTCACACCCAGCTCTGATGTTCTACAATTCTCCTATGGTGGTTGAGACTGACACCGAACCCCAAGTTCTCATCCTCCCAAAGGCTTGTGGTTTCCTGTCCTTAGACCTGAACACCAGTGGTGGCTTTAAGGGGACAGCACTGGGGAGTTTTAGTCTTCCCTATCCCTCAGTTTCCATCAGTGCATTCCTTAATATGGGCAACTGATATTGGCTTTTAAAAAAAGATTTATTTATTTAAAAGAGAGAGAGAGAGAATCGGTGCGGGGGGGGGGGGGCGCATAGGGTAATGGAGAGGGACAAGCAGACTCCCCACCGAGCAGGGAACCCAAGATGTGATGTGGGGCCTGATGCCAGGACCCTGAGATCATGAAACTGAGCTGAAATTAGACACTTAATTGACTGAGCCAACCAGGCGCCCCGACATTGTCTTAATTTGATGTAGTAATTAAACATCTTCAAGTACTCCTTCCTTCCAGAGACCCAGGCCCTTCCTTGTATAAAAATTCTGGGGCTATTCTGCTGAGGAGCCCCTAAAGATTTATACTTTCTAAGATAGCAGGAAGATTTCTGTCTGGAGAGAATACTTTCTTGAAAAGCAAACATTAGAGTGCCAGAGTGAGCCCTGGCCTGGCTTCCAGCAGCTTTCAGGCATTAGCTCTGTAACCGGGGTCATTTATCTTGGGCTGCAGGAACTCTAGGACATTGCCAAACCTTGCACTTCTAAAGGCAGCTGTGGAAGACACTGACAGCAAATTTTTAAAAATTAAAAACAAACAAAAACAAGGGCACTCCAACGGGTAAATTAAGAGGAACTTGATTCAATAGCTGTTTCCAGCAGCTTTCTAAAGCAGGCGCTCAGGAAAGAGGTAAAAATGTGCAGTCCTCGCCCTCAAGGGGTGTGTGGCCTTGGGGTGAACCGGACACATAACAAGCAACTAAAATACGGCTAGCATTGGCCAGTGCCTGTCAAAGTTTAATATGCCCACAGATCACCCGAGTGCTTCTAAGCAGCTTTGGGACACAAGTTGAGATCTGTGTTTCCTACAAGCTCCAGATGCTGCTTCTGCTGTGGCTTCAGCATTTTAATTGGCAAGGGACCAGGCATTGAAAACATGGGCTCTAGAGCCTCACCTCCCATGGTTTAAATCCTGGCTCCTTCACTTACTAGCTGGGTGAGCATAGAGAAGCTTCTTCGCCTCTCTGAACCTCTGTTTTTTCTTCTATACAGTTAGGATAATCATTCCTACCTTATGGTGTTGTGTTTCAGCATCAAATGGTACAATTCAGCTTACGCACTCAGCCCAGAGTAAATGCTCAACAAACTGTAGCAGTCATTGGAATAGGCTATTAAGAGCTGTTTTAGAATTCTGAAGTTAGTGCTGTGGGTATTCAAAGAAGGCTTCATGGAGGTGGTGTCATTTGAGCTGAGTCAGGCAGAATGGGAAGAAGTATTGGGGGCCGACAGCAGGAGCAGATGTCTTGACAACTGGCGGCATGCTGGGTGAAAATGTTCTCGTGTCAAGACTTAGTATGTTGTGGGGTTGGCAGAGACTCAGCTCTTCCTGCTCCTTCTGCTTCTTACACCTGCTGTCATCCTGGAAGGGGGACATCTGGAAGGGGCATGTGTAGGCATCTGCATGGAGCTGCTCTATCCAATATGTTTGTCACTAGCCACACGTGGCTAGTCAACACTTGCGCTGCGCCTAGCACTGCCTGTTAAAATGAGACTATGAAAAAAAATAAAGAAAAAAAATTTAAAAATGAGAGTGTGCTGGATATACTGGGTTAAAGAAAACGTGTAAAATATATAAGGACAAAGGTTCATAAAATACAGTATATTGTTAAAGTTAATTTCAGGGTTTCTTTTCACCTTTTCAAAAGGTGGCTAGTAGAAAATTTGAAATTAAATCTGTGGCTTACATTATATCTCTATAGTCAGCCCCTGTTGGGAGCCACAAGTCAGGTTCCCTTGCCGAGGCTAGGACAGAGAAGTGGGGAGTTTCGACCTGGGGAGCACCTCGGAGAGCAGGCACGGACCGGAAGTGAGGGCGGGGCTAGAGGAAAGGAAGGAGACCAGTCCTGATCTCAGCAGACGCTCAGACGCCACAGGCTGTGTATCAGTTAGCGACTGCTCCATAATAAACCATCCCCCAGACGTAATCCCCATGAAACACTCATGCTTTGTGGCTGTGGGTCATCTGGGACGTTTGCTGATCTAGACGGGATTGGGTAGATTTTGACTGTGTCTCTTCAGGGGCCTCAAATCTAATTGGTCATAGCAATCAGTATACTTTAAAAGCTCCCAGGTAGGGCGCCTGGGTGGCTCAGTGGTTGAAGCCTCTGCCTTTGGCTGGGGTCATGGTGCCAGGGTCCTGGGATCGAGCCTCGTGTCGGGCTCTCTGCTCAGTGGGGAGCCTGCCTCCTCCTCCCTCTCTCTCTCTGCCTGCCTCTCTGCCTGCTTGTGATCTGTCTGTCAAATAAATAAAAATCTTTAAAAAAATAAAATAATAAATAAATAAATAAAAGCTCCCAGGTAATCCTAAAGCAGCCAGGATGGAGAACCGTTGATTCAGACCCTAAAGCAGTTGTTCTCAAATTTGAGCGGACGTCAGAACCCCCTAGAGAGCTTATCAGAATAGAAATTGCTGGGCCTCACTCCCCAGACTTTCCAATTCAGAGGTTTGGGTTTGGCCCTAAGAGTTGGCTTTTTTTTTTTTTAACAAGTTCCTGGGTGATGATGCTGATGTCCTGGTCTGGGGGCCACGCTTTGGGAACTACGGAGCGGGAAGAAAACAGTTATGAGGTAATGGGGAGTGGAGAAGGATGGGGAAGACAGAATGGGGAAGTGGAACCTCCATCTAGGCTGGGAGGAAGAGGGGAGAGAGAGAGGGGAAGTGAGGTAAGAGATTAGATTTTAAAATCTTCACTCTTACTTGCTGGAGGAAGTAGCAAAGGACGGTGAGTTGTAGGAGTCTCCAGCACAGTTTTGGGGAACCTGAGTGAGTCGGGGGTGGTATTCAGTTCAGCATAACACAGCCTAGAGAGATTGCACGTCTCTTCGAGAAGCCCACTTTGTCATGTCACCAATTCAAAGTGGCATGGGAATGGTAGATAAGACTGAGGGAAGATTGGGGGTGAGGGTGGCCCGGAGGGCAGCCTCCCAGAGTCCTGAGTGTTGGAAAAAAGTCCCTCGGAGTCTACAACAATCCTCCCTTCCCCGGGGGGTGGGGAGCACAAAGGTTACTGTGGGTCGTTAGAAGTCGGGGCTTGGGAAGAAGCAAAAGCAATCACAGGGACCCGAGCAGGACCCATTCATTGCGTGGGGAATGGGTTCCAGCAGGAAATCCAGGAACCAACGTAGTCCAGACCTGCCACTCCTCAGGGAAAAGCAGCAAGAACAGAAGCCCACATGCAAAGCAGGGCCAGGACTGAGGTCAGGAGAGGGAGGTACTGAGGATGCAAAATTTCAGGGTCAGGTAAATACAGTGTGGGTGCTCACCCCAGTCCCAGTCCCCCCTCAAAGACAAGAGGGATGAAACCCCCCCTACACTGAGTTCCCACAGACTTCACAGTCTTCCCACTCTGCTGTGGGGATTCTGACATGGTCCCTGTCCTCATCCTGGAAAAGGCTCAGGGCTGGGAACCACCCCCCACCAACCCTTGAGCTGATGGAGAGTTCTATTGGTTCTGTTTCCTGGAAAAAGACTCTTTGGGATCAGAAGAGACTAGGTTATCATGAATGGTTAAAGTTTCCTGAACTAGAAAGTGAGCATCAGATCCAGATAGAAGAATGGAAGGAAACAAAGAAACTTCTCATTTTGCACAAGTGAATTATAGTGTCAAGTCGGCTACGGGGTATTTCTTCGTTGGCATAGGTGGCATCAACAGTTTTTAACAAATGAAGGTTTGTCTGAGATAAGAAAGGGTCTGCACCTCATAAGGCCTTGGTTGGGTGGGAGGCTCACAGGCGTTATAGAGATCCCTTTAAGATCAATGAGGACGGGGAACGGGTGGGTAGGGGTAGGCGCCTCTCTCTTTGAGAAACTGGCTGAACCTACAGAGTGAGGGCAGGTCTGGAATTGAGCAGACCAGTAATTACAATTGCATCGTTGCTCACTCTGCAGCCTTTACTTTGGAGAGGGAGGAGCCCCGATTGGCTGAGAGACTCTCTGGGTCATGCCAGATCCCGGGAAAAGCCTAGACTGCACAGCTGAACTTCACCCCCTACCAGGGGGCACATGTTTAGGTGTCTGAGACTCTGGTCAGTCACCTGATCCCCTTCTCAGGGTAGTCTGTGGTTATTGCGGTCAGGAAGGCAAAATGTGGTTCCCCCGGAGAGTGAAGTCAGCCCAGCCACAAAGAGGATCCACTGCTAACCTCGGTGCGACAGGCAGGGGATACATCCCCTTCCTAATGCCTGACATCACTTCTTAAATTCAGCTCTCCCATATGATCCTTCCTCTTCTCCAGATTTCCCTGTGCTGTGTGCATGCCCTCTGCAAGGCGGGAGGAGGTCAGGTTAGGGAAGACCTTGCCTGCCAGGGAGGGAGTTGATGTTTATCCTGCAGGCAGGGTGGGTGCCACAGAAGGCTTCCGAGCTGGGCGCTGGCATGCCTAGTGTTTCCCATACCCTCACTGGGACAATACCTGGCTTGTAGAAGTTTGTACTCAATACACTTGGTAGAATAAATGATCTATGCAGTGTTTTAGGAAGAACTGGGTGAGTTTCCACTCTTTTAGCCTCTTCCTCACCGCCCTAAAGCAATCTCTGGCCCACCCTTCCTCTGTAGGATGCTTTGCATTTATTTCTACTGATCAGGCATTTGATTTTTTCAGGAAGATTGGCAGCTCAGGCTTCGCAGGTCCTATCTCTGAACCCACAAATACCTAGAGCAATGGGTCATGTAATAGGGTTTGACGTTGGTCCTCACCCAAAGCGCTGTGGTTGGTCTTTGACTTTTTTTTTTCCGTGATAACCTTCGAAGTTGATCAGGTTTAATGGAATTAGAGCACTGTAAAAGGCATGAATATCTTAAGATAATAACGCCTTCATCTGTCCTACGTTCCGTCTCCAGGATTCTGTGGGGTTGGAAATGGAATGATCAGGCATTGTTCGGGCTAACAGAAAGAGCTCACTGTCAGACGTCATTGAAGTCCAGTTCTGCCACTTGGTAGTGGTCTTGGACGATTTGCTGAGTATCTCTTGGTCTCAGTTTTTTTCTTGAAAACTGCCTCTATGTCTGGCTCAGAGTTGTGAGGATGGTAAGGAAGACATGTATGCAAGTGTTGAGGGCCGTGCTTAGTCACACTGTGAGTGCTCAATAAGCAGAGTAGTTACCGAATATCATCCCGCAGCGAAAGCCCTAGTGATTGGGATTCTGTTCAGAGAACTGAGCTCTGAGTCAGGCTCCCTGCTCAATGGGAGTCTGCTTCTCCCTCTCCCTCTGTGCTTTCTCTCTCTCTCTCTCACAAGTGAATAAGTAAAAATTAAAAAAAAAATCAATGAATATACCCATTGGTTTCCCAGTTAATACAAATGAAGGTTATAAACAGGCCTTATTTCTGCCCCAAGTAAGACCCAAAAAGGTTTATAACATTCTGACGTTTTAAAGTGGTTTTCTGGGGAGGGCGCATTCATGGTTTAGTCAGTTAAGCATCTGTCTTTGGTTCAGGTCATGATCCCAGGATCCTGAGATCAAGTCCTGCATCAGGTTCCTTGGCAAGCCAGGAGCCCGATGCGGGGCTGGCGGGGCAGATCCCAGGACCCTGGGATCATGACCTGAGCTGAAGGCAGACACTTAACTGACTGAACTACCCAGGCGCCCTATCATTGATCTTTCATAGAAACGTGTATCTAAAAATAATAAGAAGAAAAATTTGAAAAAACTAAAAAAAAAAAAAAAAAGTATATCTAGAAAGTGAGGAAACACAATCTCAAAGGGAATTTGAGAGGAGAGCCTTTCGACATAGAACAACAATAACGACAACAAAAAACCTTGTGGCAAGAGATTTCATTTTATTTTCTTCTTAAAAATCACTTTGTTGATATGTAATTTACATACTGTAAAACTCACCCATTTTGAATGTACAATTCAAGGATTCCCAGCAATGCACAATAGGATGAAACCGTTCTAGTACATTTTCATCACCCCCTGCCAAAACTCTCGTGCCTATCTGTATCCATTCCACATTCCCACCCCCAGACCCAGGCAACCGCTGTTCTCCTTTTTGTCTCCGTAGATTTTGCCCTTTCTGGACATCTCCTGTGAACGGAGCCACATCACATGCGGTTTGCTTATCTTGGCTTATTTCACTTGTCCAGTGTTTTCGAGGTTACCCACATTGTGGCACGTACCAATCATTCCTTTCTCTTTATTCTGTAAAGTATTCCGTTGTAGGGCTCTACTTCATTTTTAAAATTTTTTTATTATTATTTTTTAAAGATTTTATTTATTTATTTGACAGACAGAGATCACAAGTAGGCAGAGAGGCAGGCAGAGAGAGAGGGGAGGAAGCAGGCTCCCTGTGGAGCAAAGAGCCCGATGCCGGGCTCGATCCCAGAACCCTGGGATCATGATCTGAGCCGAAGGCAGAGGCTTTAACCCACTGAGCCACCCAGGCACCCCTCTACTTCATTTTTTTTAAATGCATTTACCCATTGTTTCCACTTTGGGACAATTACGAAAAATGTTGCTGTGAAGAGTCGCGTACAAGTTTCCATGGAGAACAAAGGCTCTTCAGATAACATTGAATTTTTCACTACAGAGAAACAGGCTCTTTCGTAGAAGAGTGCATAGGCCTTCATGAACCTTCCTTTGAATAATGGGTAACGTCTTCAAACTCATATGCTACCCCAGAGAAGGCAGAATTGTTATGGGGCTGTCAGAAGGTCTTGGTGCTTCTACAGGAGATTTCCCCATGTGTCTCAACAAGGTGGGATCAGACCCAGGTGGGGTCCGTTAGTTTCTCCCTGGATTGAAAGACATATGGATGTCTGGAGAAATCAGTTTTCTCAGTGGGGTTGTGCCAAGAAAATGCAAAGGTGGCATGCACAAGTGCCCCTTGTCCTCTATGTGGAAGGAGACTGTTGGCAAAATCCATTCATTCATTCAACAATACTGCTGAATGCCTTCTGTTTGCAAGACGCTGCTCTAGATATTAAGGATGCAGGTGGGGGAGAAGCAAACCAAAAAACTACAAAAAACCCTGAACTCATAGAGCTCACTTCTCGTTGGGGAGAGAGACCATTAAAAAGAGGGAAAATATAAGCTACATCACATGGTGATATGTTTTATGGAGAAAATTTAGCAGGGAAGGCGGACAGGGAGTTCCTGGGAGAGAGGAGAGGTTGCTATTTTGAAGAGGAAGTTTGGTGAAATCAGACTGAAAAGGTGACATCTGAGCAAAACCTAAAGAGGTTGTATTATCTAAAGCTATCTAATGAATTGCCACAGACTTGGCAGCTTAAAATAACTCATATTTATTATCTCACAGTTTCTATGGCTCAGGAGTCTGGGCACGACCTAGCTGGAGCCTCTGTTTCAAGGTCTCTCTCAAGTCTTTAATCAAGGGGTCACCTGGGTGGGGGTCTCCCCCAAAGATTTAACCAGAGAAGGATCCACCTCTGGGCCCACATGATTGTCAGCATGTTAGCTGTTGGACTGGGGTCTCAGTTTCTAGCAGGGTGCTCTCATCTCCTTGCCATGTGGGTCTCTCCAACGTGGGAACTTGGGTCATGCAGAAGGGGTCAGCTACCAAGGCAAAAATTACTGCCTTACGTAACCTAATCACAGAAGTGACATCTTGCCACCTGTGATAAGTTCTGCCCATACTCACTGGGAGGAGTTGAGGTGAAGGGGTCCATACCAGGAGGCAGAGTAATTATGGGCCATCTTGTATGCAGCCTGTCATTCAGGTGAACGAGTGAGCCATGGGGGAGCATAGTAGTCAACAGAAACAAGTGCAGAAGCCCTGGAGTCTGGAGGGTTCAAGAAACAGTGAGGGGGCTGGGGTGGAGTGAAACGTGCAAAGGGTAGGAGAGCAGAGATCGGGGCAGCAGACAAGGTAATGGGGACCAGGTTATGTTGGACCTTTTTGACTTTGCCCTTAAGTGAGATGAGTCGCTGGAGGGTTTCCAGCAGAGGAATGACATGAGCCGGCATTTGTCGTAGATCCGTGATCCTCTAACCGTGGTCCGCCGCTCACCCTTGAAGCTTGTTAGTCGTGCACAGTCTCAGGACCCACGCCAGACCTGGTGAATCAGAGACTGCATTTAACAAGATCCGCAGGCAGTTGGAATGCACAGGAAGGTTGGAACCTCAGTTCTCACCCTGCAGCCAGCATCAGAATTACCTGAAGCATTGGTTGAAACACAGCTTGTGGTCCCCCCTCCCTACCCTCCAGCAGTTTCTGGTTCAGTAGGTACAGGGTGAGGACTGAGATTCCGCATCTCCAGAGAGGTCCCAGAGACGCGGATGCCTGCTGGTCGGGGGAAGCACACTTTGAGAACGGCCGGCTTACACTGTGCCTGGTGCCAGGTACAAGGATGAGGAAGACAAAATCCTTCTCTTGAAGTTGTGCAAAACATCAGACCCTGCTCCTGGCCTCTGGGGGAAGATGACACATCAGACCCAAAGCTCTTGCCTTGTCACAAGTCCTGGGAAAGTAGATTTTGTGTGCTGCCCCTTAAAACCACATCATCACCGTGCCCGATGCCTACCCTGGTTCTCTGTTCTATTTGTGTAGCTAAATCCCATCTCTGTTTCCTAGCTGTGGCAGAGAGAGGGAATAGGTGGTCACCAGTGCTCTGCTAATAGGTCTTCAGATGCGTGCAGCTCATTATTAAATCGCCCTCAGATTGTCCTTCTTGAAGACTAAATAATTAGCTACCCTTCTATGAATCACGGGGCGCAGAGAGTTTGGTTGACTGTAGCTACCAGCCGCAGACAGGGGCATTTGTGGTGGAAATTCTTGAACCAGTGTGGGGGCTTCAGAAGCTAGACCAGGGGACTCCTTCATTGCAGCAAGATCCTTAGGAGTGATGCCAGCCGATGGCAGGCGAGATGACACGTTCTGGTGCAATGCTGAGATCAGCGGGAGGTGAGGTGTCCTTGGTGAGCCAAACATCTTCAGGGTTTATGGGCACCACCAGGTGCACGCCTGCCCCAGTGCCGTCTTCCACCCAGACTCATTCCCACCAACGGATAGGCCCTGGGGGTGAGGGTCCTCCTAAGAAGGAAGTGAGCGAACATTACAAAGATGACGTCCTAGCCTGCCGAGGTCAAGGTCAGATGTTGGACCACCTGCATCAGCCATTTCCTGGGAAGCGTATTAGGAGAAGCAGACCTCCAGATCCCAGCCCTTGATTTATTTACTGCATCAGACTCTCTGGAGGAGGAGTCTGAGAATGGGGATTTTAACAAAAATTTTAACAAAATTCCCCATTTATCCCCCCACTTCTGTGCACACTCAAGTTTGAGAATGCCTGTGCCAGTGTGTGATATGGCGCTCTCTCTTCCCAGTATTGGCCACCAACAAAAAAGAGAAACTGATCAGGGTACATAAAGCACCTAGTACAGGTATTAGTAATTAAAGCAACTTCATGGGCTATGATTCTGTTTTGAAAATAAAAAATAGTCCTAACTAGCCTTCCTTGAGGAACTCCTCCGTGGCAGGCACGGTGCCAAGGGTTAACGGAGATATCCGGTGGACTCCTCACCTCCATGAAACAGTGGCTGCTGGCATCCCATTCCATGAAGAGAGCACTGAGGCACAGAGAGATAGATCTGAGGTCAACGCTGCTAAGTGGAAGTCAGCATGATTTAGACTCAGGCCTGGCTGATCCCACAGGCCAGGATTTTAACCTCTACTTTGTCTCTTCCTCCTCCCTCACACAACATTTCCTTAAAACTATAAAATAGAATAAGAGATGCCATGGCCTCAGATTCAATGTAGTGGGAGAAACAAACAGAGAACCACTAACTGTGAACATACACGGGTGTTTCACATGCATTTTTCTCATTTGCTTGACTTCACACCTGCCCTCAGAGGGAACTACTATACCCATTCTGCTGGTGAGGAAAACTGAGGCTCCCAGGGGCAAAGCGGCCTGCATGAGGCCACACAGCTACTTGGGTAGGCCAGGCTGGACTGGAATCCAGATCTCTTGCTATCATCAAACCACATTGCCCTTGGTGAAGACCAAGAAGGGACTCCAGGTCCTATGGGGGGTTACTTGGTCATGTCCGCCTCAGGGATCATACTTAACAGTTGGTGGCTGTTCTGCCTTTTACCCGACCAGCTATTTAATTAGCCCAGAGCCTTCTCACTTCCCCAGAGTTCGGAAACACTGCCCAGGGTTATGGGCACAGCTAAAACAGGATCAGAATGGCATGTTCAGGAGGCTGTGTAATTAAAACTGACTTAGGAGACAAGTGCCGTCAGCCTGTTTGGCAGGAATAGAAAGTCACCTAACCAGAATGTGTGTTGCCCATATGCTTGCCAGAGTCTGCTTTTTGCTGTTCTGGTGCTTTTGAATTATAATAGATATCCTGAGGTCTGTGGTTTGCCCTGCCTCCTAACTACCTTCTTAAGGATCCTAAAGAGAAAACCATTATTATGTGTCTGCCCTCTGGGGTTGGAGGGGAGAAGGTGAGGGGCCGGGTTCCTTTTAGAAGCTGTGGTCTGGGGCTCCTGGGTAGCTCAGTCATTAGATGTCTGCTTTCAGCTAGGGTCATGATTCCAGGGTCCAGGGATCAAGCCCTGCATGGGGCTCCCTGCTCAGAGAGAAGCCTGCTTCTCCCTCTCCCACTCCCTCTGCTTGTATTACCTCTCTCGCAGTCTCTCTACCAACTAAATAAAATATTAAAAAAAAAAAAAAAGAAGAAAGAAAGAAAGAAAGAAAGAAAGAAAGAAAGAAAATGTGGACCGAAGTGAGCCCAGAAATGCACCCAGGAGATGACAGAAACCTTATCACCGGATTAACTGGAAGCACCATTCTGTTTTGGGAGGGTCTGAGGTCTGGAACCAACTCATCTGCTCATTGGGCATCATCGCCCCCGACCCAGGTTCCATAGCCACGCCCCAGTGGGCTTGTCTTTCTGAGAGACTCCCAGGCTCTTATTTCTCAGAGTAGTCCGCCTGGGATGGTGGCTCCTAGTCTCAGCTCAGCGGGGTCTCGGTGCACTCAAGAAGGGTGCTGGCTTCTCTAGACACAGTGCTTGGTTCAGAGGTATAGGAACTTAACCCAAGCAGGACCAATTCGAGTTTTTCCTTTAAGATCTCTTTAAAAGTCTCTTTTGCTTTTGGAGCATAAATGAATACACCAGAAGCTCAAGTCCACTACTGGCCATGTTTCTGCTGCGGAGGAGCAGACCTCCTCCAGGAGAAAAAAAATGCAGTGTTCAGAGAAAAGCCGTGAAGAGGTGAGATACGGAGAGAGTGAGGCCTCGTAACTTCTTCTGCGTCTCTAAATCCAGCCCTGACTATAGGACTGGCCCTTGGACTTCCCAGTTCATGAGTCCTTAGATTGTTTTGCTCAAGCTGGTTGGGATGGAGTTGCTCCCAGGACCTCTACACAATACGTGTCTGAGATTCGACATATCCAGATATAAAACCCCAACTCTTCCCCCAGCAAACCTGCCTTCCTCCAGCCTCCTCTGCCTTCCGCAACCTACCTCATCACTGCTCATTCAGTTTCAGGCACTGATTCACTGCGGTGACCAAAGCTCAGGCCCAAATCGCCTCATACCTGGATTGCTGCCTCCAGGCTTGTCTACTCCGTGTCCACAGACAGAAACAGACACACCCCTGCCAAAATACTTCCAGGCCAGACCCTTCCTGCTCTTCTATGGAGTAACTTACCGGTCCGCAGGGCATCTGGCTTCTCCTACCTGTTGAGCCTCACCTGGCACCATCTTCCCCTCCTTCCAGCCAGAGAATTACTTGCCAGTTCCCACTCTCACCCCTGAGCTAATGCACATGTTACTTGCACGGGTTCCTAATCCTTTCTGTGCCATGGACCGCCTCCTGTCCCAGTCTACTGAAGCCTATAGACCCCATCTCAGAATAATGTCTTTAAACAATAGAGTGGAATACATAGGATTATCATGAAATGACAATTCTATTGATATACCCTTATCAAAATAGTAAAACCAATTTAAATATGGTAATGTATGTGCCTCCTCATTAATGCATGAAATAGATGTAGTAGCTGTGATTTTTCAGGCAGTAAAGAGTGTAAATAAAATTTCAAGTTATTCGCCACAACTGTAATGTGATATGAACGTACCTGATTTCTATTGACTTCTATCTCTCTTCTACTCTATTTCTCTTTCTACTGGGGACAAACCCAGGTAAATGTTAATGCTATTGTGGTTTGTTGCCTGCATCCATAATGAAAGGCGATACTGAATTTCACGTAGAGGTTAGTGACAATAGAGATGTAACTCTTTTTCCTTCCTAAGTTTAGGAGCCCCACAGAATTCTGAAGTAGGAGCTTCTCCTGAGATCTGGGTTGGTGCCAGCTGCTTTGTCCAAACAGGCACAGCTTTGCTCTGAGCCCACATTACATTTCAAAGCAAAGCAGGACTACAGTTCCCTGGGAATAGCAGGGAGAGGCTCCCAGAGCTGGGGACCCTGAAAGCCAGTCCTGGAGGGACATCTGACAAATGATGTAGCACTGACGTCTTGTTCATTCTTCCTTTGGAGGCAGGATGGCACAGCTCTGAGGAGCTGGGCTTTCAGAATTAAGCACATCTGCATTTTTGTCCTGTCCCTGTCATTCTTCACTTGTTTACCTAGGGTGACTCACTTTCTCTTGCAGAACTTCAGCCTTCTCATCAGGAAAATGGGACAATGATAGTGCTCACTTCGTAGGGCTCTGGCGAGGATTACAAAGGAACACATGCGAAGTGCTCAGCTTTCAACCATGATAACGACTCAAGAGTTGGCAGCATCCACCCATTAATGCATTCAACAAGCATTTATTAAGCACCTATTGTATATCAGGTGCTTTACATATGGAGAAGTGATTGATTACTCCAGAAGTAGTTTCCGTTATGCCCATTTAAAATAACCTTCATGGGAGGAGGGGTGCTTGGTTTTCTGACAGTTTTAAGTCTTTAGGGATTAAGGTATCAAATTAATCCTAAGGATTTCCTTCCCTTTCCCCAATACCCAGTACTATGAGGCAGTGTGGTGCGGTGGCTAGGGGACAGATTGGGTGTAGACTGTCTAGTTTGAATCCCAGCCCCTCAATGCCATTTACCCCCTGGGCAAGTTACTTAACAGCTTTATGCCTCCTCTTTTCTCATCTAGAGACTGGGATATAATAGTGCCCACCTCATGGTCATCAGGGAATTGAGAATTCAATTTGTGTAAAAGGCCTAAAGCAGAGCCTGGCCCACCGTCTCCAAAAGGTTAGCTCTTCTTCCTGGAAACACCTGGCAACCTCTTGCACTTCTCTCAAATTCTCCCCAAAAGCTCCCATCCCGGTAATCACCCCTCCTCTGTGAAGCCCTCTCCCTACCAAGCACCCTTTCCATCAATGCTGAAGAAACACTACGGGTAAACACAATTCAGTTGTTAGGAGGGCACACTGTGTGGCTTCAAACATGGTGATATCCGTCATGCTTCTGTGGTGTTTGGCGGGGGGCGGTGGTCCTACCTCACTGTACCTCAGTCTCATCTGTGAACTGGGGAGAACTGTAACACCTCCCTCAAATAGTTAGGAGGAGTCCACAGCCTACAAGAAAAACATTTATTGAGTGCCCACTCTGATCAGGCGCTGTGCTAGACACATAGTGAGCAAGGCAGAGGACGATAAAATGAAATCATGCTTGTGAAGTGCTTGTGATCACGGTGTCTCCCAGATGATAAGTGCTCGGCATGTGCTGCAGGCCACTTGCTACGAATCAAACACGACGGACAAACTAAAAAGTGTGTACTGGTTAGATTTTCACGCAACATACACACACAGACGCACATTACGCCTTTTGTTACTTCCACGTTCCTTATTTATCCCAACAAAACGGCCCTGGGGAAAAGGCAGGACAGAGATTTTATGCCATTTTTAGTGATGAAGAAGACAGGCGGAGGCGCTGGGGAGTTAAAAGATTGATAAACAGGTGACCGGCAACAGGAGCCGGCGGGGCATTTTAAAAAGAGAACCAGCGGAGGGCAATGTTCCACTTCAAATCCCTCAGTAGCGGAGTGGGCCCCAGTTCTGACGCCGCTGAGGGTGGGAGAACCGGTTTGGGGGAGGACTCCAGACACAGGGCGCCCCAGCCACTCCGGCGGGCGGGACAGGGGGGACACGCCCGGGGGCGCACGTTCGCTGAGCTTTGAGCGGGCAGAGGAGCGCACGTCGCGGGCTCGACGCTGGGTGGCGCTGCCGGGCCGCCCCGCTCCAGACCTGTTGAGCCCAGGGCGCATCTAGGGCAGGTTTAGGGTAAAAGGGGCGCTCCGCTGTCTCCGCGCGCCCCTGCGGCCCTGGCCACGGCATGTTCCTCCGGGCACCCTAGGCCCCACCTGCACTTAAGGCTCCCATTCATTTGGCCTCCGCGTTCCTCGCCGCAACAGTTCTAGGCGCGTCGGGTGGGGCGGGAATAAAGTTTTCCCAACCCGGACTGGGAGAGGGCTGGATGGGGAGGACCCTCTCCGCTCCAGATTCCACAGCGGGCAGGACTGTATCCCCTCGGCATCAAGGCCGTCCCGGGGGCTCTGCTCTGGGTAGGTGCCAGCCCCGGTGCCGACCGGATGGGCTGACCCGCGCACCGCCCCCTCCCACCCGCTTCCCCATCCCCTCCCCCGCCTCCGGCGCGCACCGGCCCCGCGTCTCCAGCCCCGCCTGCGCCGGGGTCGCTGCAGTCCCCGCGGCTGCCCCGGGCTCCTTCCCCAGGCGCCCCGGCCTCTTTCCAGCCAGGGCAGCGCCTCGGGGGGAGCGCCGGACTGCGAGAGTGGCCGAGGCGGGGGCTCTGGGCGCCCCCAGCTCTCCCAACCTGGGAGGCGGCCCCGACTCCGGGAGCCGGAACGCAGGGAAAGGCAAGGACGGGGCGGCCGGCAGAGGGGCGGGCGCCGCTCATCAGCCACGCCAGTCACGTCTGGGGCCACCCGGCTGCCTTTTTCTTCCTTTCCCCCTTTGCTCTCTCCCCCCTCCCCTGTTGGCGAGGGCAAAGTGGCCGTGGCGGCGCCATGCCCGGGCCGGAGTGAGTGCGCGAGGGCGAAAATGGCGTACATCCAGGTAGGGCTGAGGCTGGGGGGCAAGGTCCGCGGTGCGGGTGGGGGGTGCCGCGCCCCCTCCGGCCGTGAGCGCGCGGAAGGGAGGACGCGCGGCGGGGCTCCCACAAACTTGCCTGGAGAAAAAGGGTGCCCGAGGGCACGCAACCTGTGCAGTGGCGGGGGTGCGACCCAGGATAGGGGGCTGGGGACCCCCACACCCCGGGACGAAGGGCCCCTGTGGACTCTGCACGCGCGCCCTCACCTCCTGGGGAGGAAGTGGGGGTGGGGCGGACTTTTCTGCCCCCCTCCGCTCCCCTTGCACCCCACCCCGGGGGAGGGGCCGCGGGGAGGGCGGCCCGGGACGCGCCAGCCGCCCGGCCCGCCAGCTGCCGTTGCCGTGGTGACGGCTCTGGCTAATTGGCCGGCGGAGCGAGCCTGAGGCAGCTGTTCCGGCCTGGAGGGACAAGGACGTCGTCTCTCCCGGGCACTGGGTGCTGAGGGGTGGGGGATATACTGTAGTAGAGGCGCGGTGGGGGGGGGCGGGAGCAGCCGGTCGTTTTCGGCCATTGCATTGGGGTCTGGTAGTTGTGGACCCCCATCACCTTGAGGAAACTCTCGCAAGAATTCTTGGACCGAAATCATTTCCAGGCATCCTTTTTGGGGGGGGGGAGGCTGCTTGACAAGAGACCTTTCCCTTCAATACAAGGCGGGGAAGTGGCGACAGGTCAGCGCCAAGGTCATGCAGTCAGACCTGCAGGCAGACCCGTTGAGCTGCTTGCTTTCGCGGGGGTTGGCTCCTCTCTGCCCTGCGAAGCCTACAGGTTCCCACACTGAGGGTGCCTCTGGGCTCACTTCTCTTATCCTCGGCTACAGCGGGGAGGGCTGCTGATTTCCCGGTTCCCCACTGGCTCACGTCTTGTCCTCAGACTTTACAACCTGGCAGGAACTCCGTGCTCTGTCCCCCATCTTGGTCTTTCCATCCCTCTGGTTGGCTTAGATTCGCTCCTTTGGCTTCTGTGGAATCTTTAGGTCCTCTTTTCAAGTTCAGTGAAGGTCATATTTATTGTACATTTACTGCATGCTGAATGTTGGGCGGGGGGGGGGGGGGGCTATTCAGTAGTCACTCAATAAATAGGTGAATGACCACCTACTGTATATGAGCGCTGGGGGTACAGTTGTGAAAACAGCACAGCCTGCCTCTCAGAATGCATAGTCCAGTGCGAAATACACATTATTAGAACAGGCTTCTGTGGTTTTTAATGACCACCTTCAGGACAGAGATCAGTGACTTGCCCAAGGTCACACAGCTGCTTAGGGGTCATGGTGGGATCTAAAAGGGAGATGGTGGGGATCAGTGGGGGATTTGTTAAGCAGCTAAAATGAGTCTGGCTTGGTGAAACTGACTTTCCTTCTGCAACAAGGTAGGAAACTTTTTCTATAAAGGTCCAAATAGTAAATATTTTTCTTGGAGCACTACATGGTCTGTGTCACAGATACTCAAGTCTGAGTATGGCTTCAAACAGCCATAGACAATAGTAAATGCATGGGCGTGGCTGTGTTCCAATAAAACTCCTTGTGGCCGCTGAAATTTGAATTTCATATACTGTGTGCTACGTCAAGTACTCATTTTCTTTTGATTTTTTCCCAACTGTTCTAAAATGTACAAAAATCATCCTTAACTGGAGGACCGTACAAAAGGAGGTTGTGGGCTAGATATAGCCTTTTAAGTCATAGCTTGCCAACCCCTGTTCTAGAATATCTGGATTCTCCTTCTTCCTCTTTCTTTCTGTCTTGAATCAATGATCCTCCAACCAGTCAAATACACGAATGCCGTGGACCCAATGTAAAGAAAGACTTAGCATGCTGGGAACGTATAAACATGTTCCCTCCCCTCTTCTTCCTTAGTTTCTCTTTGCTCCTGGACCTTCCTCCTGTACCTGGGGTTTGAGAAAGCTAGATGATTGGGCCCTGTAGTGGCCTTGTCTCTACACACATGATTTTATAAATGGTGTCTTTTGATCACCACACACCCAAGAAATGCTTTCCTCTTAGAAAAGAATGGGCAGGGACTGTTTTCCAAGGAAAAAGCAGCCCTTTATCTTTGCACTTTATTGTAAGCATCTTCAAGCACTTTCTCATGTCAGTGCACGAGGGTGTAGCTTTTTGCTGCCTTTTCACTGTTGTATTGGCCAGGACAGTCTCTGATGCCTAATAGGTTCCAGCTGGTCTTGACAAAACCACCTTATTCTCATAAAGCCAGGGAAAGAGTGCAGATACTTTGTAGCTGGTCAGCACACACAGGCATTTTCAGAGAGTCCTAGCTTAGCCCTTCATTGAAGAAAAGAGGTAACTGAGGTTCAGAGTGGCCCCCTGATTTACCCAAGTCACATGATTGGGTGGTGGTGAAGCCCGCTCTAACACTTATCCTCTCAGCTCTGTGTGGCCCCCAGGCATCTTCAGGTCTTGTTCTGTGTGTGGTTCAACTTTTGCTTTTGGAAGAGTTTTTGATTAGTGCCTGAGACTTTCTTTCCCAAGCTGCAGCCATTCCCTTATCACTTCAAGGATTTTTAATTTTTCATGAGCTGTGTACCACTTGTACTATATTTACTTAATACTTTTTCCTATAAAGGGACTCACTTTTTTTTTTTTAACTTAAAGTCGTATGAAAAGGAAACTTGATGTCACTACCATAATAGAAAACCAGGATCACTTGACATAAACAGAAGGCAGCTGGAAAAATAAACACAATGATAATAATGCCACATATTTGTTATGTCCAAGACTCCGAGCTGAGGTCTGCTCTCCGTTTAGAAAGGAAGAGGGGCTGGGGGATGGGGGGGGTAGATGTACAAGGGTTAGAAACATGTTAACGTGCAGTGGTACCAAACAGAGACTCTCACCTCCTTGCGAGAGAACTGAAAAAGAGGGTAACTTTCTTTGCCTGGATTCGACGATCTGAGTTTGAGTTCATCTCCGGGATTTATCCCAGGCTGGGATGCGGAACTCCTCCTAATCTATCTGGTTTACTTGGCCCCTTGGTTCCTAAGCCACTGCCACTCTTCCCTGGCGGTGGGGGGTGGGGGGGAGGGAGTCTATGCCTGGGGAATCTGTGAGAAGTCCTGGTGGAAGGTAGGGCTGAAAAGGGAGGTAGCCCCCCCCCCCCACCCCCTCCCAGGACCAGATTATGGCTTCCTCTTCTGCTCCCTGTGTTTGTGGGTGGTCATATGGAACTCCCCACCATCACCATTGGAGCAGGATTTTAAGGTAGGGCCCCTGGGAGGGTGGGAGAAGCCAAATCACATCCCAAGTCACACATTGTGTCTGCCTGCCTCTTAGCTAATCATGTCCTTCTGGGTTGGCTTCATGGCTATTTCTGTATGGGAAGGTTTGCTCTTCTGAAGTGTGGCTGCGTTGGATAGCATGACTATCTATCCACCCGCTCTGATTCATAGCAGCATACGGTGCAAATCAAATCGAAATGCTAAAGTTTCCCATTTATTCGGTGCTGGTTAGCCAGGAGGCTACCGGCAGCCCCGTAGACAGCAGCAGCTTGTTAGGGAGTCAGCGCCCTTCCCAGGATGGTAAGTGGAAAGATTGGAAAGATGCAGGCTTTTTTTTTTTTTTTTTTTCTTCTTTTCTTTCTTTCTTTTCTGAGTTGCTGGAATATTGCTAAACTGGTCTTGTCTCTCTTTTTGTAATCCTCTCTCCCCCCCGACGCCCCTTGGCTTCTTCGTGGATCTCTAAAAGGGCAGTTGGAACCTTTGAACGAGGTGGGTTCATTCGATGATTCCTTTGGTCTGGTTTCTGATCAAGAGGTGCTTGCCTTTCGCTTTGGAGTCTTACGTGGGGCTGCGGGGCTGTTCGGTATTAAAGAACGACTGGATGCTTAGAGCGACAGTGGTTTTGCTGCCTTTCTGCGGAAGGGAGGGAGATCCCGAGGACGAGGAGACACTCCTGTAGACAGGCCAGATTGCTCCCCACCTATCCCCTCCTGACTCCGTTCAGTGACCTCTGTTTACTTTCACGTCACTGAGGTGGTTTTTTTAAAAAACCTCTTTTGCTTTGCTCTCAAGAAGGCAGAGTAATATTCATTGTGTCTCGAGAACATATTGTATAAGCCCTCCCGATGTTGTATAAACCACCCACCTGTCCAGAAAGACGTTCACGTAAACTACCCAGGAAAATACCTGCAAATGTTTTGCTCGCTATTAACGGCTCAGCGAGTTGGTGTTTGCCATCTTGGGGCCTGCAGTTGGTAAATAGAAACGGAAAACATTTTGTTCTAAGTGTTCAGCCGCAGAGACAGACCTCCTGAATGTCCTTATTCCCAGCAGGGATCGGCCGCTTGTAATTTTCGGGTGTTTTTCCTTTTCCTCCTCTCCCCTCCTCCCCCCTCCCCCCCACGCCCCCTCTCCACCGCCCACCTCCCCCGATGGCCTCAGGGTTTTCTTTCTAGAATCTCCGATCTGCTACTGTGCAGATGGACTTGCAGGCACTGCTGTCAGAGGTGCTATGAATCCAGCTGTTGTCAGTCGAGTGAGGATGAAGTTGAAATTCTGGGACCTTTCCCTGCCCAGACCCCTCCCTGGCTGTAAGTAAAAACTGCTCTGAACTTCCTTGGAAGCGATCTCTGATCTCTCGATCTCGAGATGTTTGCTTTGCTCTGTTGGTGTGTGGGGGGTGCGGGTAGGAGGGCTCGGGGGCGTGGCAGAGGGGAAACACCGGGTGTCCTTGGACCTCTGTGCTGCGCATGGGGACCGGGGACCGGCTGCGCGCCTGTCGTTTTGTGGCCAGCCTCCAGCTTCCCCTCCGTTTCCCTCGGTTCCTCTGAGATGCAAACCGCTCAGTGCTAAGCCTGTGCGTGCTTTTCATCAACGTTGAGTGTCATTCCACGTGGAAGGAGAGATCTGGGAGCACTTGCATTCCTCAAGGGATGTCCAGATTCTAAGGACGGCTGTCCACGTCAGAACGACCCATGGTCCTAGCCCCCGCTGACCCAGTGGCCGGCACAGAGTTGATGCTCAGGTCCAGCTGCTGCCCGGTTGGTAGACCGAGTGGACAAACAGGTGCCTTTTTGCTGGTCTGAACGAGAACTTCAGGCACAGGCAAGCAGAAAAGCACCGCCAGGCTCCATCCTGTCCTCCAACGCTGTTTATGTTCTCTCTGGCATCTTTCATTTTATTTCCAATTCGTGCTCCTCCCGCGCCTGCACACAACGTCTCCATCTGCCAGTCGCTCAGATATTTTTGGGAACATAGTTTTGAAGCTTCTCAGCCATGTGTCTGGTCCACTTTTCGGTGGCTTAAGGGAAGAACTCGGCCAGAGAGCCTGGGTTGAGTCTGGAAGGCCAGCGCCGGGAAGGGCCTGGCCGTCATTGAGTTCAGCTCCTCCTGAGTGAGAGCTGGGAGCTGCGAGAGGGCAGGAGGCAATGCGAGGGCCCACAGCCAGAGCCGTAGTGGGAACCCGGTGCTGTTCCAGCTCAGTCTTTGAGCTGTTCCAGGTTCTGGAAGTCCACAACTTCTGGAAGTTTCCCTCCAAGCTGGGGGGGTCACGTCTCCGTCCTCTCACTTGCTCTTCTTAGAAGCATCAAATATTGCCATAGCAACATGGCTCTGTGTCAGGCTCTGTGCCTTCAAATCCTGTGTCTCCTACTTTTTCCCAGTTCTGTGACCTGGAGCAAGTTGTTAGATCTCTGTGCCTTGATTTCCCATCTGTGAAGTGGGGATGATAAAAATAATACGGTTTATGTCATATGGTGGTTGTGGTGACTGCCTGACTTTGAATGCAGAAAAGCATTTGCAAATGCTTGACAGTTGCTTGGCAGGCATTAATGTAAGTGGTGCGTCTTAACCCCGTTGGGTCTTGGGTTCTGCGCCTGTAAAGTGAGAATAGTAATAGAACTTGTTTTATAGGGTTGTGATTCAGAGTAATGAGGTGTGCACATAACATGCTTCACAGAGTAGTAAAGTGTTCATTTCTTTTTTTTTTTTTCCAGAATTTGTAGGTATGGATGGAGATTCTTTAAACTGGTGTAAAGACAGTGTTAAGCAATGCTTTCATTGCTTAGTCACAGGGTATATATAGCCTGAATCCTGCAGGTACACACGGAGTTGAGATGTTTGGTGAATGATGGAGAGATCGTTCCCACTGTTTAGTGCCTTGTGTCGCTGAAGTTGGCTCAGCGCATCTGGTATCTTGAAAGCCATGCTCAGAAGGATGCCAGCTTAGTGAGGGCATGGTTTTTATCTGTGTTGTTCACTCCAAAAAATGGGTATTGACCAGCTGATGAACCTGTAGGCAGAAATTGAACCTACAGGCAGAAAGTGCCAGTCATCTGGTTGAAAACTTAATCTGTTTCTTTGGTAACTATGTCTCTGGTATGCTTTGTGGGCCAGACACTGTGGGATGCAGAGCCTCAATAGAGTCTGATTACTGTGCTCAGGAGATTTTAAATGTGGTAGAGGGGATAAGGCAGGTACGTAGGTCCAGCCACCCCCAAGAGTTGTGCATTCACACCCTGCACACCTTTATGACAGTTTTGCATAGTCTCATAGAGAAAAATCCAGGGATAGTGGCTTCAGGCATAGCTGGATCCAGGGGTCATATGTTGTTACGGGCATGCATTTGTGCCCTCTTCTACCCCCTCACCCCCATTTCTTCTATACTGGCCTCATTCTTTTTTGAGGAGTGGGGAGGGGAAGAGGGAGAGGGAGAGAGAATCTTAAGCAGGCTCCATGCCTAGCTTAGAGCCCAATGCAGGGCTCAGTCTCACAACCCTGAGATCATGACCTGAGCCAAAATCAAGAGTCAGATGCGTAACCAACTGAGCCACCCAGGCACCCCCCATATTTGCTTCATTCTTAAGCTTGCTTGCTTCTTTGCTTCATTCTCAACAGCAGGAATTTGTCTCATTTGTCTGATTTGGGTCATGTGCCAAATCAGTTGAGCCAGTCACTTTTGCTTGGAGGACATGGTGCTAGGATCATGCCTGGATTGTCTGACCACCCTGGAACCAGGGAAAGGGCCATCCCCCCTGACACACGTGAACCAAGCTTGTAGACCAGGGCCGGGCAAACTTTTCCTAGAAAGGGCTTAGTCTGTCCCAACCGCTCCTAGACATAGTGTGGGAGCAGCAATAGACCGTGCGTTCCTGGACGGGCATGGCTGTGTTCCTGTCTTACTTCAAAGTCAGGCAGCAGATCAGGCCCCATAGTTTGCCGATTTTTGTAATAGACAGTTTGGGTGCTGTAACCAGAGCGGTTACAGAGGGAATAGACCCAGGGTGGCAAACTCCACAGCACCTAGGAAGAGTTGGGGAAATCATGGAAAATGAGCCTGTAAGCTCAGGTCCTGTAGGGTCTTGAATGCCAGATCAGGAATTTCAGTTGGCTGCTGAGCCAGGGCAGAATCCTGATGGACCCTGAAAATCAGTCAGCTACCTGTTTACCGCAGATGCCCAGATGTTGAGTGTTACGGATGCATGGCCTAGATTCTGAGCTGGAGGACAGTTGCACTTTCCCCTGGCTGCTGACCCATTGTGCAAGTGGAGGACTCCTTCTGGGGGCAAGGGGTGCAGACCCTCTGGGAAGACGCTTTGGTTTTGCCACAGGCTGAGAAGAGGGCTGGAGCCTTCCCAGCAGGGCTGACACACCACACAACTCCGGAAGGCCCCGTTCACCTGGCGGTCCTTATGAATACCACCTAGAACTTTGCAGTCTAGAGCCTGAACAACGGTACATGACTTTCCGTGCTTAGGATGAATATCTTAAATCCTGGGTAGCACCTTAGTATACATTTTTGGAATTCAACGTAATGCAAAATGTTAAGAGAAATCTGAAAAGGGGAGGCGGGTTAAATCATTCAAAAAGTGAATTTGCGGGGCGCCTGGGTGGCTCAGTGGGTTAAAGCCTCTGCTTTCGGCTCAGGTCATGATCCCAGGGTCCTGGGATCGAGCCCCACATCGGGCTCTCTGCTCAGCGGGGATCCTGCTTCCTCTTCTCTCTCTGCCTGCCTCTCTGCCTACTTGTGATCTCTGTCTGTCAAATAAATAAAAATATTTAAAAAAAAAAAAAAAAAAAAAGTGAATTTGCAGTTTGCGCTTTCCCCAGATTTATTTACCAAGTGGGCAGTTGCATGTTATCAAACAGGCAGGGACTAGAAATGTCAAGTGTTCAGGCTTTGCAGTGCCGTTCCTACTGTGACATTTGAGCTAAGAACCACAGGACATACCTTTCCTTGGGGTGGCCTGTGACAGATGAGCTAGTCCTTTGTGTGTGGGATTTTAGGGAACACACCACACCATTCATCGTCACACATGCTCTTGTCATTTGGGTCCCCCAGCTTTCCTTGGCAGGGCTGGGCTGGTGAAGGTCGGGAAAACCATATACAGTCCGACTGGCTGCTTTTGGAGCGAAGCCAGAAAGACCCTCATTGAAGAGTGAACTAACATCAGGTCATTTCTTTGTCCATCAAGCGCGTATCGAGGACCTATCATGTCCGTAGCTCTGACAGGTCTCACAAGGAATCCCCAGCTCAGTAGTTGGGGGCATGCTGGTATTGCTGGACTGCATTGGGAGTGTAACAGTGGTGCGAAATAATTATCCCCCCCCCCCCCCCCCCCCCCCCCCCCCCCCCCCCCCCCCCCCGCCAATGTGTAAATGGGGTAAACCTTCTTAATAACAAGTAAACTCTGGATTGTTTTAAGGATTAATGAGATGGTTCAGACAGAGCATTTAGCACAGTGTCTGACACTCCTGGTACCTTTAATCAAGAGAAGTACAGATGCCCCCATTAAGGAGTGTACCCTGCTGTGCGGTGGCCAGGGGGCAGGGGGCGGTGGCAAGATATGCACGCAGATCATTTTGAGTCAAGATACATCAGAAAAGGGCTCCTGGGTGGCTCAGTGGTTTAAGCCGCTGCCTTAGGCTCAGGTCATGATCTCAGGGTCCTGGGATTGAGTCCCACATCGGGCTCTCTGCTTGGCAAGAAGCCTGCTTTCTCCTCTCTCTCTCTCTCTCTCTCTCTCTCTGCCTGCCTCTCTGCCTGCTTGTGATCTCTGTCTGTCAAATAAATAAATAAAATCTTAAAAAAAAAAAAAGAATCCTAAGAAGGGTGAATTCATTCCTTCGTTTACTGAGAAATAAATGTGGAAGACCCCACATGTGCCAGATGCCGTACTGGGGCAAGGTCGGCCGTGGTGAACGAGCGACACTGAGTCAGAATTTAGTGTCAGACGCAAAAGATAAGCCACAACTAAAGACGATTTTCCTGCATCGTTGAAGAGGGAGAGAAGGGCTGATGGGGGGGGGGGGGGGCGATAGGTAGGGACAGGGTGGGGCCTCTCCGAGGAGATGCTGTTGAAGCTGAGACCTGACTCAGGATGAGAAGGAACTGGACAGGAGATGGAGACAGGAAGAGTGTTCTGGGCAGAGGGAAGAGCGTGGCTCAGCTCAGTGTGCCAGGGGAAGGGCTGGGAAGCCCGGGGAGTAAGTACAGAGGAGCAGGGGTGGCTCAGTCGTTGTCTGAAAGGACTCATCGGAGGCTTCAGGGGCCACAGCCGTTCAGCTGAGCCTTGAAAACTGGGTGAGACATCACAGATGGAGGTGGCCGCCGCACTGACCTACGGCAGCGGCCCTCCAGGAAACAGGCGTGTGGCTGGGGGTGCCTGAGGTGGTTCTACCTTCGAGAGAAGAATCAAGCGTACAGTGTGGCTGCATTTCTGTGCCTTCCCCTGCCCCACCCCCCCACCGTCCGCCATTCCATCTGCTCCGTGCACCCCTTCCAGACGGGGAGCGGGAGGCAAGCAAAGACGGGGCATTCCTCTGCAGCCCCCCCACCCCCACCCCTCACCTCATCATATGCCCGGTCTTGTCCTGGCTGTGACCCTTATATTGCTTTGGGAGAACATCAGATCCATCTCATTTCATGCACAGGATGTATCTGAAGACCTCCTAGAATTGGAAACTTGCATTTTTTCAAGACTGGCTTCTGCACAGGCTTAAATGTCAAGCTGAAGGGGGGAGTGGGGGGTGCGGTCTCAGGAGGTATCCATCTACAGCCAGGGTAGCTTAGGGGCGGGTCAATAGCAGCATCAGTCTCTCAGCCATTCCGCCACCTTTTTAACCCTCCTCTCCCTTCCCCTCCCCATGGCATCCTCACCTAGCTTTTTGGCGACTGGGAGCTCTTAAAGATTGTAATAATACCAGCCAAAATGTATTGAGCACATACCTACTACTTAGGACTGTTCTAAGCATTTTATATGTGCTAACTCATACAGTGTTGAGAGCAACCATCTAAGGTAGGGACTGTTATTATTCCCACTTGACAGATGGGTAGATGGAGGCACGGAGAGAGGAAGGGCCTTGCCCAAGGTCACTCAGCCAGAGTTCAGACCAAGAGGTTGTGCTCTTAATTACTACCCTGTAACTCCCCAACCCCGACCCAGTGCTTTTTCTTTTAGTATTTTTCATCCTCCTTGGGAGCACATTGGATCATGACTGCTGCTCATTTTTAGCTATTTCTTCCCATCAAATTATTGCTCTTAAGTCATTGATTCTCAGGGCCATTTTGTAGCTTTAACCTTGACTCAGAGAACTCTTGAGTTGACACTGTTAAAGGATACTTTTATTTATTTTCTTTATTTTTTAAAAAGATTTTATTTATTTATTTGACAGAGAGACAGCTAGAGAGGGAACACAGGCAGGGAGAGTGGGAGAGGGAGAAGCAGGCTTCTTGCCAAGCAGGAAACCCATGCAGGGCTTGTTCCAGGACTCTGGGATCATGACCTGAGCCAAAGGCAGAGGCTTAATGACTGAGCCACCCAGGTGCCCCCGTAGGTTACTTTTAAAGATGTTAAAGTATAGACACAGGATTGAAATAGCAGGCCATTTCCACCAAAAGCCACTTGCAGAAGTTCAGACGAGAATAGGCAACCCCGTGGTTCCTTCTAGACTGAGCATCAAGAGGCGCCTGGGTGGCTCAGTGGTTAGGCCGCTGCCTTCGGCTCAGGTCATGATCTCAGAGTCCTGGGATCGAGTCCCGCATCGGGCTCTCTGCTCAGCAGGGAGCCTGCTTCCTCCTCTCTCTCTCTCTGCCTGCCTCTCTGCCTGCTTGTGATTTCTCTCTGTCAAATAAATAAATAAATAAATAAATAAATAAATAAAAGAGGTCTTGACTTGACTTAGCCTATGTGGCGCCCCCATGTGACAATAGCATGAATAAGTACATATCCCTCCCCACCGGCCTCTCTGGAAATTATGCACATTCTTGACAGAATTTATTCATATCATTTCACATTTTATGCAAAAAGTAAGACATTACTGAGATAAATTTAGGTCTGCCACACTGATTCAAGTTTGTGTTACTGCAAGTTGTAGACACTGGATCTGAGAGCTGTTTGATCACGGGGCTGTCCTCCCAGGGGCAGAGATGCCCGTCCCTGGGGATTTTTAACAACCATTGAGACCTCTTTCATTCCTATAGGATGGCCAGCCGGAGCAGTGACAAGGACGGGGACTCCGTCCACACGGGCAGTGAAGTCCCTCTGACCCCACGGACCAATTCCCCAGATCGAAGATGCTCGTCCTCAGACACATCTAAGTCTACGTACAGCCTGACCCGGAGGATTTCAAGTAAGTGTCTTTGCTGTGACTGCCTAGGGGTCGTGGCTCACGTGGTCCTGTGCCGTTCCCCTTCCTTGCGGGTTCCCCGGATTAAAAATCCCATTAGACCAGCCCTCAGGACCAAAGGAGAGAGCTGGCTTTCCCAGACACTTGGTGGCATCCCCAAGGAAAGAGAAGAGGGACAGGGTTGTCTCTGGAGAGGGGACAGTGGGAGGGCAGCCGGGAGACAAGAGGATGGAGGAAGAATGGCCATGTGACAGGAGTGCGTTGCACCTGATTTCTGCTGGGTTCAGTCAGAAGCACTTTTTTTTTTAAAGATTTTATTTATTTATTTGACAGAGAGAGATCACAAGCAGGCGGAGAGGCGGGCAGAGAGAGAGGGGGAAGCAGGCTCCCTGCTGAGCAGAGAGCCCAGATGTGGGGATCGATCCCAGGACCCTGAGATCATGACCTGAGCCGAAGGCAGAGGCTTTAACCCACGGAGCCACCCAGGTGCCCCAGAAGCACTTACTTTGATCAATTTTTCTTTTTCCTGATCACAAGTTTCACCGAGTTGGCTCAGTTGATTGACATGAACCGCGTGTATCATTTCAGACCCCAAGGGGTGCAAATTCGAGTAACTTTCGGGGCCAGGCGGGTCGTGTCAGTGAGTGACTTGCAAAGGGTCGAGCAGAGATGAGGATTGTTCGAATGCAGTGACAAGTGGCAGCTGACTTGGCCTCAGTTGCCAGAGCAGGGTGGGGACTGTGGCCCCTTTGGGAAGCTACCCCCGACTGAAAGGGACAGCTGCGACTCATTCTTGCCGTGGGAACGAGACCGTGGGCTCCGTAGTGCCTGCCCTTTCTGAGGAGAAACTGGCCATCTCGGTTTTTATATGAAACTTCTTCAGCTTTAAACCCAGACAGAATGTATCTCAGGGTCAGAGAGGGTCCACAGACACCCCCACCCCCACCCAGCTGGTCCACTCGGATGTACAGCATCTGTGTTTGACAAGTTGGGATGATTTGGGTGAGGAAGAAGGAAGAGGAGGAAGCCCAGAGACTCCCAGGCTCCCTTCACTCCCCCAAAGTATCTCCCCTCTCTCGTTCAGCTGTCTGCAGTTCACCCAACAGAGGGGGGGAAAGCTTACAATTCATAAAGTAAATGCACTCGAAATATTCGTGTCTGATCTTTCCCGGGGGTACGTGGCGGGGAGGAAGTAGAGCAAAGTTCAAGGGCTTGAAAGAGTGAAACAGAGGGGACCTGAGGCTCCTCTCGGCCTTGGTCTTTCCATCTGTAAAACAAGAGGCCTGTTCTCGACCTGCGCCGTCCAGTCCAGCGACCTCCAGCCACATGTCACTGGTGAGCATTTAAATGGGGCTAAGCCCCATGGAGACATGCTCTATGTGTTAAATACCCACGATTCTGAAGCCAGGAAACACGAGAGAATTTAAACTGTCTCATTAAAATGTATTCGTTTTGATAAGATGTTGAACAGATTAGCATTCATTTCACCCGTTTCTTTGCCCTCTTACAAATGAGACGGTTTTAAGTTACCTATGTTGTTTGTCTTTCTGAACCCCATTATATATGTCTTAGATAGAACCCATCTAGATGATTCCTAGGTCTCCTGCCCAGCTCTGTACACAGACGATTTCCATTTAGCACAGAGTTACCAGAGTAGCAACCATGCATCAGACCAAAGTCTCATGATGTTAGCGGACAGGACAGGTGTTGGGGCACTTAATAAGAATGTTGTGAAAGAATGAATGCTATGTGACCCTGCTTTATGTACACAATCTAGTGGTCAAGCTCGTAGGGGCAGAGAGGAAAGTG
Source organism: Mustela nigripes (assembly GCF_022355385.1). Taxonomy (NCBI): domain Eukaryota; kingdom Metazoa; phylum Chordata; class Mammalia; order Carnivora; family Mustelidae; genus Mustela; species Mustela nigripes. Next base: position 24,931,702 of record NC_081567.1, read on the forward strand.
TAGTTACTGAGTTCTGCAGGGATCGGGACCTGGGGCAGTGTTGGTTTCCATTACACAAGACAAGTAAGTTCTAGAAATCTGCTGGACGGCATGGTGCCTACAGTTAACAGTGTTGTATACTTAACGTTTTATTAAGAGACTTGATCTTGTGTTAAAGGTCCTTATCCCCAGAAAAATTCCATAAAGAAGGCAGGAGAACACTTTGGGAGGTGATGGGTATGTCGTAGCACGGAGTGTGGCAATGGCTTCATGGGTGCGTACTTCCCTCTGAGCTCATATGCACGGCATTTTTGTGTGTTAGTTGTCCCTCAGTTAAATAATTGTTTTCTTTCTTTTCTTTTCTTTTTTTTAATTCCATGAGCTCATTACTAGAATCGAGGGGTGAGCAAAGATTCGAATGACGGACTTGGGAGCCATGATGTCTGCTGGTTGAGGGGAAGGGGAGAGGTGCCCCATGAATGGGAAAGTCCAAATGTGATCCTTGAAGAAGTACAGTAACTTGTCGTTTAGTAAACTCTTACTGGGCACATTCTGTGCCTAGTCCTTTCCATGCGTTGGCTCCATGAATCACCATCCTCTGAGGCAGGTGCCATGACGGAGTCCATTTTACAGATGGGAAACCCAAGTCCCAGGAAGTCTGGCTCCAGAGTCCACTCTCTGGAAGTGGAGGCAGTATAGGGTCACGGTTAGCGTCAAGACTCTGGGGCCAGACAAGCTGGGCTTGACTCCTGGTTCTGCCTCTTTACTACCTACGTCACTTCTGGAGAGTTACTTTGAGTTTCTGTTTCCTCATCTATTGAGGAGGGATCGCTGCTCCTAGAGATAGGGATCTCTGTCTTGTGGAGATCGGTGACTTGATACGTCAGTGTGTTGAGAACGGTGGCTGGTTGTGATGGGGATGGTCATGCCTCCATGTTGCGTCTCAGAATCAGTAAGAGGATCTCAAGGTATAGAGGGCAGATGACAAAGAGCCTTAGGAAACAGGGTGAACAGCGTGAGAGTCTAGGAAGTGTTGCCAGTCTCATGAAGCCGCCCGGGTTCGGGCCCACATGTGGCGGTGTTAATTGTTCTTTCTGGCGGCTGTTTAGGTCTTGAATCCAGACGGCCCAGCTCCCCACTCATTGATATTAAGCCTATCGAGTTTGGGGTGCTCAGCGCCAAAAAGGAGCCCATCCAGCCCTCGGTGCTCAGACGGACCTATACCCCGGACGACTATTTCAGAAAGTTCGAGCCTCAGCTGTACTCCCTCGACTCCAACAGCGATGACGTGGACTTCCTGACTGATGAGGAGATCTTGTCCAAGTACCAGCTGGGCATGTTGCATTTCAGCACCCAGTATGACCTGCTGCACAACCACCTGACCGTGAGGGTGATCGAGGCCAGGGACCTGCCGCCCCCCATTTCCCACGACGGCTCGCGTCAAGACATGGCGCACTCAAACCCCTACGTCAAGATCTGTCTCCTGCCGGACCAGAAGAACTCGAAGCAGACGGGGGTCAAACGCAAGACCCAGAAACCCGTGTTTGAGGAGCGTTACACCTTCGAGATCCCCTTCCTAGAAGCGCAGAGGAGGACCCTGCTGCTGACCGTGGTGGATTTTGATAAGTTCTCCCGCCACTGTGTCATTGGGAAGGTGTCCGTGCCCCTGTGCGAGGTTGACCTGGTGAAAGGCGGGCACTGGTGGAAGGCGCTGGTCCCCAGTTCTCAGGTAAGGGGCAGGTTGGCGGTCTTACCTGCTGGGAGATTTTTTTTTTTTTAAAGCTGATTTTCATTTCGTTCTTTAAATCGCCTTTGCATGTTAAAAAACTTTCAGTTTTGAAATAAGTTTTGACTTACAAGCTGTCGCAGACGCCACGGGGAGTTCTTGTGTTCTTGTCACCCAGCAGCCCCCGTCACAAATCTTACACAACCAGAGTGTGTCAGCAATGGCAGCAAAGTGACGTTGGCCACGAGGCTCCGGACCTTATTGGATTTTTGCAGAGTTTTACACGTACCACTGTGTGTGCGTGCATGCGCGTGTGCCTGTGTATGTGTGCGTGCGTGCGTGCATGTGTGTGTGTGTGTTTATGTAGTTCCATGAAGTTTTATCACATGCATAGATTCACGTAACCATCACCACCCTGAGAGGTTTTTGTTGTCGATGCCGGGTTATTTAATAAGGAGAATGATGGTCCAGGGTATGAAGCCATCAGTCATTTTGACTTTCAGAAATTGATTTGGGAAAAATAAAATGAGGGCTGAAGAACAGGATGATAAATGGATGTGTTTCAGGCAAATTGTGAGATTGGCTTCTTTCCCCCGACCAGCCCACAGACAGGCAGTTGGCTGCTGGGGAAGCCACCCACGGACCAGGCTCTGTCCCCAGTGGGCTGGGAGCGTCCCTCGCTTGGGCATTCTGTGGACTGGAGGATGACAGTGCACTCCGTGGGGGCGGAAGGAGGAGGCGGGCGCCCCAGGGAAGGAAAAGACCCAGCCGGTTGGAGGCCAGTGTCATCCATTCACGCCGAGGGTGACAGTCGTGTGTAACGCAGGCAGGATTACGTTAGGGCTGACATACCAAGGTGCTTTTCAGAGCTGAGCTCTCCTGGTCAGGGATTTGATGAGCCAGCATCACACCCGAGGACAGGCTTTAAACGTGAGGACCAGAGGGGTTGCTCTACTGTGTGTGTGTGTGTGTGTGTTTCCATTCAAAGATAGATTTATCCTTCTCTTCATTTGGATCCCCCAAGAAGGAGAAAATCCCAAGGCAAGGGAAATAATTGATCAGGGAGGTGACACCAGAGGACACACCAGGAAGGAGTGGGACAGTCACATAACGTGTGTATTACCCGGCCGGCCACTGCTGTGGGTGAATGGAGCCAAAACGAGCTAGGGAAGGGAGAAGCCAGTGTTAGACACATGCCTACGAGTCTTTCCACCTGGGGGACGGGGGAGCTGGGGTGTTTGTACGCCAGTTCCTATCAGCCATTGAATGAGGGCTGTGGGGGATGGAGACGCTTCTTCCCTGGCATTTCTGACCCATTACACTGGTGGTTAAAGAGATCTTTGATATCCACAGATGCAAAAAAAAAAGAAAGAAAGAAAGAAAGAAAAGTACGAGAGCTGGCAGCCGCATTCGGGCCCACATGCACTGAAGCGATGGGGATGGGGACGGGGTGGTCCAGGTGTTACCAGTGTGTGCTATAATCCCATGTCCTCTTTCCCATCACATGACCAGGACATAGTGGATGCTTTCGGTGTAGCCTTCTCACTGGGTTTCCAACCATTAAGAAATTTGAAAGAGGGAGACCCACTGGACCACATCGACTCTGTGTGGCCAAGCTCGATTGTACACATTCAAGTGGAGGACCCTGGACACCCAGAGAATCTGGACACCCGCACACCTTGCCTTGGCTGTAGTGTGAAGTGTTAGAGTCTCAGTCAGCGGGGCCTGGCCCATCTGCCCTAGTTTGATTCTCCCGAAATCCGAGGCCAAGGCAAGGCCCTGGGTGCAGGCGGTTTATTTAGGGGGTGATCCCAGGAAGCAGGAGTGAGGGGGTGAGGAGAACAGGAGAACACAGGGAAGGGGAAAGGCCACGGTGGGTCTTGGGGCCAGAATGGCTCTTTGGCTGCTGGTCAGGTGCGCTCGCACAGCCTCAGGGACAGCTGTCTGCCCGAGCTGATACCATGCCCCAGCAGGACTTTGGGACGGTCTGTAGCTGGCACCAGAGGTGGCATCTGCCGCTTCCCTCTGCTGGCCTGGTGGCCCCCACCTAAGGCCCTCCCTGGCCCCCTCCCGTCGTCATACATTCTCTGGTATGTCTCCCCTGCTAGTATGCAAACCCCACGAGGACAGATTTTTATCTTTGCTGTCCACTTCTCCATGTCGTGTGCCTAGAACAGTGCCTGGCATGTGGCAGGTAGCGCTCAGTAATCTTTGTTGAATGAAGGAAGGATGGAGGGGAGGAAGGACTGCCCGAAGTGAGTGTCTTTCTCTCACCTGCTACTCTGCTTCCTTCCCTCCTTGCATCTCGCTCTAAGAAAGGCTCATGGAAACTGGCTGAGGGACTCCCCTCTCCCTTCGCGGGCTGGCTCTGGAAATGACACTCTGTGAGTAGAAAGGCCAGTTGTCCGAGGTTTGGGTTCCCTGGAAGCAGAGCTTGAGGTAAGGGTTTGGGTGTGGATTCGTTTGTAGGGCTGCTGTGACAAAACGTCACAAATGAGAGGCTTAAAACGATAGAAATTCATTGTCTCCCAGTCTGGATGTTAGAAGTCCAAGATCAAGGCCATGCTCCCTCCGAAACCTATAGGGGAGAATCTTCCTTTGCCGCTTTCTGGCTTCTGATGGTTGCTCGCCATCCTTGGTGTCCCTGGGCTTAGAGCTGCATCACTCAAATCTCGCCTCTGTCGTCACGTGACCTTCTTTGTGTGCATCTCTGTCTTATAAGGACACCAGTCCTATTGGATGAGGGGCCCACCCTCCCCCATCATGTTCCCATTTCAAATAGTCACATCTGCGACAACCGTATTTCCAAGTCAGGTCACATTCTGGACTGATGGGAGTGAGGATGATAACATGTCTTTTGGGGGGGATCATTGAACCCACAACAGAACGTAGGACAATGCCCTGCAGGGGCGGGGGGGGGAGGGAAGCAGTCTAGGGAAGGGTGATGGCCCAGGGAGGATGTGGGCTTAGCCTCGCCCTGATTGTGGGTGGGGAGCGGGACTGTGGATGGCAGGATGGCGCTGCGGGGCGCTTCCTCCTTCAGACTGGGAGCCAGTCATTGGTACTCCCACCTCTGTCAGTCTTTGGCGGGGACCCAACAGGGAAATCTGATTTTCAGGGGAGTGGCCCTGGGTCTGCCTGCAGCTTCTGTCCTGCAGAATGGTGGTTCTGAGCCAGGGCCGGTCTTGCTCTCAGGATGGTAGACGGTGCTGGGAAGCGTTGTGGGTTTGGTGGGTGGAGGTCCGGGATGCCGCTGAGCACCTGCGGTGCACGGGACAGCCCCTACCACGAAGAATGTTCTAGCCCAAAGTGCCAGAGGGAGAAAGCCCGCAGTGGAAGAAGGGGAAACGGAGGTTAAGGACAGCAACAGGGTCTGCCATGCAGGCAAGATGAGGGCAGGGCTGGTCCCCGAAGGCTGGGGAGCGTTTTTCCAGGAGGAACAGTCGCTGGGAAGCAGGGAGAGCCAGGGGCGGAGGGTGTTAGGAGCAGACATCCAGGTAAGTGTGTTTTCATCCCAAACGTAGAAAAGGAGATACTAGTTCTGAACCAAAATCCATACTGTGCAAAGGAGGCCTGCCTTGGAGACAGAAAACAAAATCCGCACACGGTGCCCTGGAGGCCACTGGATGTTGATGCTGGTTTTCCTGGCAGGCCAGGGTCTGCCTTCCCCCGAGCGAGCACTGAATGGGAGGGGTAGATGCAGCCGTGTCTGGGCGTGGAAAGCAGAGCTTGGCAGTTTCTTGTTGTCAGCCTGCCTCGCCGGTGTGGGATCAGTGTGGCTATTAGGGCTGAGTTCTGCATGTCTGTGCCTTGGAGAGCCCACGGGAGCGGTGGCGGGTGAGGCCGGCGTGTAGGCATAGTCTGGCTCGCGGCAGAACGTCCCAGCTGTTTCGTGACTTTGAACATTGCATCTTTTGATCTTGGCCTTCAGGACGGTAGCGGCTAATGGAGCTTCTGTCAGGTTTTTGGTCTCGTTGATAAGGTTTGGCTAGGAGATAATGAAAATGAGACAGAGAAATAGAAAGCATATGGGGTGATCGAACAGGTGTGAAGTTACTCTCACCGCTGAGAGAAATTCTGCTCATCCAAGTGGACGGCAGCAGATCAACACTGTGGCCATTGAATGTGGAATCTTTGTAGGCTCTACTTTTTTTTTTTTTTTTTGAAGAATTTATTTATTTATTTGACAGAGCATGAGTGGAGGGGAGGGGCGGAGGGAGAGGGAAAAGCAGGCTTCCCGCTAAGCAGGGAGCCCTAAGCGGGGCTGGATCCCACGACCTTGGGATCATGACCTTGGCCGAAGGTAGATGCTTAACTGACGGAGCCACCCAGGCATCCCCTAGACTCTACTCTTTCTTTAAAAAAAAAAAAAAAAAAGTCTTAGTAATTATGACAAAACACACATAACAAAATTTACCAGCTTACCCATTTTTTAAAAATTCTTACTTAAATTCTAGCTAGTTAACATTACAGTGCAACAGCTTAGCCAATTTTAAGTGCACATTTCAGTGGTATTAAGTATATTCACGGCATTATACAGCAATCACCGCCATCTGTCTGCAGAACTCTTTTCATGGTGCAGAATGGAAACTTTATACCTATTAAACAATAGCTCTTCATCCCCTGTTGGCCGCCAGCGCCCGGTAGTCACCATTCCTTGTGTTTCTATGAATCCGACTCTGGGTGCCTCCTATACGTGGAGTCATACAGCATTTGTCTTTTTGTGACATAATGTCCTCAGAGTTCATCTATGTCACAGCATGTGTCCGAATGACCTTCCTTTTGAAGGTTGCGTAATACCCCCTTCTGTATGTATACTGAAGGTGTGCCATAACCACGCGTTTTATTTGCTCATTCATTCATCCGTCAGTGGACACTTCTACCTTCTGCTTCTTGTGAGGAACTTTGTGATACTGTAGTAGATATTGCAACATATATATATATATATATATTTTTAAAGATTTTATTTATTTATTTGAGAGAGAGAGCATGAGAGGGGAGAAGGTCAGAGGGAGAAGCAGACTCCCCATGGAGCTGGGAGCCTGATGTGGGACTCGATCCCGGGACTCCAGGACCGGGACCTGAGCCAAAGGCAGTTGCTTAACCAACTGAGCCACCCAGGGGCCCTGCAACATATATTTTGACATATTATTATATAACAAATGGGATAGCTATTATTAGATGTTAATATGCCCTATAGTACAGTATATAATAATACTCTGAGTAATACTGTGATGAATACGGGTATATACGTATTTCTTCAATCCTTTATTGAGCCAGAAACCTACCCAAGATGAAGGAAATTTATTTTCTTTTAAGATCCTGTGGCGTTGGGAAGGATGGGCAAGGTGGTGGGGAGAGTAGATGCCGCATGGACATAGCAGAACCTCCCAGAACATTAGGAGGGAA
>NC_081567.1:24938825-24943003 GCF_022355385.1 Mustela nigripes
CAGAGTTCTTGTTCTGGTTTGTGGCTAGAATAACATAACCTGTGGGTTACTGGTTTGCCTGTGCCGAGCAGAGACCTAGTACCTACGACTTTGTGTCCCTTACCGTGCATTTGCACGGATGTGAGCTCTTCTCAGGAGAAAGGACTTTTTTTTTTTTTTAAAGATTTTTTTAATTTATTATTTGACAGAGAGAAATCACAAGTAGTCGGAGAGGCAGGCAGAGAGAGAGAGGGAAGCAGGCTCCCTGCTGAGCAGAGAGCCCGATGCGGGACTCGATCCCAGGACCCTGAGATCATGACCTGAGCCGAAGGCAGCGGCTTAACCCACTGAGCCACCCAGGCGCCCAGGAGAAAGGACTTTTTGGAAGTGAAAGTCCCTTGAACCGGGGGAGAATGATAATGATTTTGACCCAGTAAATCTACAATAAAAATAGCGTGCCTGTATAAATTATTCAGTTATGCATTCTGTATTTGCCAGGTGGTTTTTGTGTTCTAGGGTCTGAGACTTGTGATAGAGCCATAAGTTGGTGTCTGTGCCGCTCTAAATGATGTACATGGCCCAAGTAGTTTATCCTAATAAGGGTCCTTTTTACAAATGTGGGAACTGGGGAGAGGGAAATAATTTGTCTGTGCTGCTAAGTGGTAGGACTGAGACTGACGTAAAAAATGGTGTGCCATAATCATGGCATTGTACTGGTTCTTTCCCACAAGCCAAAAGTCCCTGCCCTCGTGGAGTTTACATTCCGGTGGAGGGAGACTTGTAGCAAATAAATGATTTAACAAATAATGCTGGGTTTCACTGTCATTGCCAAGAGAGTCAGCAAAGTAGGATGAGGGGCTGGAGAGGGATGGCTGGGGGGTGAGGGTGAGGAAGCTATTTTAAATGGGTGAGGAGATGAATTTAAGTAGAGAGCTAGATGGAGTGAGGGCATGAGCCTGGAGGATGTCTGGAGGAAGAACATTCCAAATAGTGACTTTGGGAAGTGCAAAGGCCCTGAGGCAGGAGCCAGTTTGGCATCTTGGTGACTAGAGTAGAGTGAGGGGGGAAAGCACGATAGGGGATGAAGTTGAATTGGTGTAAAACGTCACTTCACATCAGTCTTAAAGGTATAGGTGAAGACTTTAGTTTTATTCGTAAGTATGATGGCAAGCCCTTGGGATTTGAGAAGGACAGGTGACCCTGTCAGACTACCCTGGAGAGAAATCATTGGGGGACAGCATACTTACATCCAAAATATATAAAGAACAGCAATGACCCAAAAATTTAAAAAAAAGAAAAAAGAAAGAAAGAAAGAAACGCGCCTGGGTGGCTCAGTGGGTTAAGAATCTGACTCTTGATTTTGGCTCAGGTCGTGATTCTCAGGGTTTTGAGGTCGAACCCCACATCAGGCTCTGTGCTAGGCATGGAACCTGCTTAAGATTCTCTCTCTTTCCCTTTGCCCCTCCCTGTTGCTTGCACTCTCTTTCTCCTTCTCAAGAAAAATATCCCAATTTTGAAATGGGCAACAGTTTTGAACAGACACTGTACAAAAGAAGATACATACAGATGGTCTCTAAGTGCATGCAGAGGTGCTTGACGTTGTTAGCCAGTCTGAGAACTGCAGATTCACACCACAGCGAAATATCATGACACACCCACCTCCTGGAATGTCTACAAAGACTGACAAAGCTACAAAGCTACAAAGACTGACAACACCAAATGTCGATGAGGACGTGGAGCAGCCGGAACTCTCAGACGGCAGAGGGGTATAATGTGATAGTAGTTCTTGTGAAACTGAACATTTATCTACCTCCATGATCCAGCACTGCCATGCCTAAGTATTTGCCGAAGAGAGATCACATTATGTCGACACAAAAAAATCACACTGAGGTATTCCAAGCACCTTCTCCTGTCATAGGTCCCCAAACTGGAAGCAGCCAGGTGTCCCATTAGCAGGATGAAGGATAACAAGCCAAGGTATATTCCTGTAATGGAGCATTATTCTGAAATAAGAAGGAACAAAGTACTGGGATACACACAATAACACGGGTGAATGTCACTAACATGCCAAGTAGAACATGTTTCTGAGCAACCATCATGCTAAGCAGAAGTCAGGCCCAAGAGAACACATATATACAGCTGCATTTGTATCAAGTTTGAGAACCAGCAAAACTAATCTGTGGTGAAAAAAATCAGAACAGTGTCTGTGGGCAGGGGACAGTAGGGGAGGGGGTTGAATGGAAGGGAGCAGGAGGGTCGTTTCTGGACGAATAGTGATGATCTGCATCTTGACAGGCCTTTGGTACACAGGTTATGCATTTGTCAAACTCATCAGGTACATGTAAGGTTTGTGCATCTTGTTGGGTGTAAATGTTATTTGCTGGGGGGGGCAGGATGCTGTAAAGATGCATTTAGCTCAGGCTACTGACATGCCTGTTGAGGCTTCAGGGGGAAGTCTACCAATGTCTGTAGCCCATTTTAAGATGTCTTCCAAAAAAGATCTTTGGAGGGTCGCCTGGGTGACTCAGTCAGTTGAGAGGCCAACTCTTGATTTTGGCTCAGGTCATGATCTCAGGGTAGGGAGATTGAGCCCCCACATCGGGCTCTGTGCTCAGCGGGGAGCCTGCTTGAGACTTTCTCTCTCCCTCTGCCTCTCCCCCACCTCAAATAAATAAATGAATCTTTAAAAAAAAAAAGAAAAAGATCATTAGATGCACCATAAGGCAAGTATAACATGGCTTTAAAATATTAATGTAGAATTATTAATAGCTGCATTGCAGAAGCTGGGTGATGTGTATAAAGGATGGGACTGTACAGATCTTTCAGCTTTTCTGGATCTGACAGTTCTTATAATAACATGTTGGAGTGCAAAGAGAGAAGAAAACAGAGGCACCAGTTAGGAGTGATTTGCTGCAGTCTTGTAGGCAGGGGGTGATGTCCTAGACCTGGTGTGAGGTACAGGTGCACGAGGGGCCAGGTGGGAGAGACGGTTAGAAGGCCCAGGACCAGCCCTTAGACGTTCAACGCCAGCTTTGGGGGCGCGGTAAACAAGGCTGCCTGACAGAGTGGGGATTCTGCTGTCATGCTGGCTGTTCTCGCCTTTTCACAAGGGGCAGAGGCTCCCAGACTTTGGCCTCCCTGATTCCAAGGTCCTGAGTCCTGGATGAATCACACTTCAGCGAACGTGCAGGGAAATTCTGGTGCAGCTGGGCTGGGGTCCTCATGCTGAGCGATGCTGAGTGGCCAGAGGGAAGTAGGAAGGGCTAGCCATCCTAGCCGGACATATGGCTCAGAAGCGTGGCTCTGCCACTGGCTGGCCCTTGTGGTGGTTGAATGAGCTGCGTGGCCAACATCGGCTGCCATCAGGACTATGTTTGATGGGGCCATTTGGGAAGGAGAAGACTCAGGTTGGAATGCTCTTTAAAGTTCTTGGGGGATAATTCTGCGTTGCATGGCGTGTAGTATCCTTTATTACAAAGCCAGATTTTCCACTGAGGAGGAATGTTTGACTTGCACTCAGAAGAAGAAAATGTGTTACGTCAAAAGTGACATTTGCACACAGGAATGCTGGATATTTATGTTTCTGAAAATTGCTTTCACCTGAGATTTGCTCTGACTGAAGGAACGTGTTTTCAGTCTTTGGTGCCTAGCACTCGGGGCCCCGTGGCTTAGGAAGCGAAGTCTGTGTATATTGCCTTTGCCAAGTAAGATTGAACGATTTACATTTAGCAGTAAATATGTTCTGGGTCCTCACACATCCTAGAACCTAGGCGGTGTGCAACACTTACATTACCCCAGCAGGTCGATGGTAATGACACTTGCATTTCATAGATGGGGGACCCTGAGGCTCAGAGAGGTTAAGGTACTTAACCCATGGTTGCACAGTTGGAATGGGAAATGGAACCTGAGCCTGAGTCTAAGCCTACACCCGTACATAATCTATTGAGGAGAAAGCCCTGGCCAATGACTTTGTAAATTGATCTAGCCTATGTAAGTCAAGTGGGATAAGACTGCATTTTTCATAAGTATAACCACATTTTTATATGAATATGTGCCTTGCTTCCTTCCCCCTTTGGTGTTATCTTAGAAGGAATTCTGTGTTTGCTTGGAACATGTTGTTGAACAGAGCCTTCAGAGTTCAAGGGGTGTGCGCATGGCTTTCCTCAGCAGCACCAAACTGACTGGATTTTTTTTTTTTT
>NC_081567.1:24943103-24943529 GCF_022355385.1 Mustela nigripes
TAACCAACTGAGCCACCCAGGCGTCCCTGACTGGATTTTTTTTTTTTTTTTTTTTTAAGATTTTATTTATTTATTTGACAGAGAGAAATCACAAGTAGATGGAGAGACAGGCAGAGAGAGAGAGAGGGAAGCAGGCTCTCTGCCGAGCAGAGAGCCTGATGCGGGACCCGATCCCAGGACCCTGAGATCATGACCTGAGCCGAAGGCAGCGGCTTAAACCACTGAGCCACCCAGGCGCCCTTTTTTTTTTTTTTTAAAGATTTTATTTATTTATTTGACAGAGAGATCACAAGTAGGCAGAGAGGCAGACAGAGAGAGAGAGGGAAGCAGGCTCCCCGCTGAGCAGAGAGCCCGATGCGGGACTCTATCCCAGGACCCCGAGATCATGACCCGAGCCGAAGGCAGCGGCTTAACCCACTGAGCCAC
>NC_081567.1:24943629-25031316 GCF_022355385.1 Mustela nigripes
CCCTGACTGGATTTTTTAAAATGTCCACAGGACAGTCTGATTTGGGAACCAAGACAAGTGTCAGTGTGGGATTGCTGTTTTTTTTGATTGAGGAATTGAAAAAAAAAATTGCATAACCTTGAGATAAAGAGATTTACTTTCCTTGTGTGGCGCTCAAAATGTCTATTTATATCAGGAATCTTGGTTAAACTTGGCAGAACCCATCTCAAGCTAGCTTTGGCCAAAGAGGAAGGCTTGTGGTCACGTGGGCTTTCCAGTGCCATTGGGTCTGGGGGGGTTCAGGTTATGCCTTGGGAATCTTTCTCAGCTGCAGTGTTCCTCCACTGGGCTTTCCTCCATCATCTTTCTTCTCAGGAAGATCCTTCCTGTGCACAGGAGCAAAAGCGGCCGCAAGTTGGCCCAGGCTTCCCTTCCACCAACCAGGACATACGTGGGGGAAGAGAGGTCCTCTCTTCTAGGAGTTCCAGAAGTCCCAGGGAGGATTCTCAGGGGCCCGTCCTTCCTTGAGTCCCGCCCTTGCCCACATGATGGAAGAAGGTTGGTTCTTATTCTACCATGTGGTTCCACGTCCATATTCTGGCCGGTGGCCATTACTCAGGAGCCTTGCAGTGCGAGTGAGCGTGGTTTGGGCGAAGGAAGGGTGAATGTCTTCTTACTTAGCTGCCATGGTTGCGGTTCTTTCTTTCTGTGTTGCCGCTTCCCAGGCTAACGCTTTCCTGGCCAACCTCCCCAACTGAAGAAGCTGAGTAGGCAAGGCCCTGGTAGCAGGCGAATGTCAACTCTTTGGAAGTTCCTGGAAGTAGAGGAGAGTACCTCATGGTTCTTCGCTGTTGGGCTTCCTTCCCTGGGGGAGGCGCTCTCCAGGATGGGTCCCAATCAGAGGGCACATTGGCCCTGGGCAAGTGGTCTCTGACCTAGGCTGCGCTCTCCTCGAAGCAGACCCTGAGACCAAGATTTGAGTGCAAGTGTTGTATTTCAGGGTGATGCCAAGAAGAACCAGAGGGGAAGCGGGAGGGTGAGACCTGTACTAAAGGATGTGTTACCCGCCTGGGCACTCAGTATAGGGGTGATGGCGCCCGAGCTTTTCCTCATCAGCTCCCTGCAGGTGGAGGCTGAGGGCTGCTTCCAGAAACCCTTAATTCCCTGGGCTCCTGCAGCCTGTCTCATGGACATGGAGAGGGAGGACTCTGGTGGCCCCAGAGACTCCTCATGACGGGGAGAGGTAGGGCTGGCAGTAGGGAGCTCCGTCTCTGGCAGGGATGTGGTCAGGCCCGCGGGCGTCAGGCACCTTCTGCGTCCCCACACTCACTCTTGTGAGGGCTCCGAGTCCAAGATCTGTGCTCTCTCTTCCCTCTGCTTGCCACTTCTCCATTCCTCCTCTCATCCGGTCAGAATGCTGAAAAGCAGACGGGTAAGACTCCGGGTTAAACAGATGCCTGTGGAGAAGGTGCTGGTCTCTCCTTCCTTCAGGGGCGTGTGATCTCTGCAAGTGAATCTCTTGGCAGCCATCTCTCTGGGCGCTGGGGTGGGTGGGCGGGGACAGTCCTCAGCTTTCCCCACTCAGCCAGTGTCTCCTCTTCTGCTCCCAGAGGCAGGGAGCAGGGATGGTTTGGAATATTGCGGGACCTGGTCTCTGCGTTTTAGAAATCCCAGAGCGAGGCGCTAGGCCCCACCAGTTGTCTGCTCCTTAGTGCCTGTCCCTTGTTCCCAGCTGTGGGCCCAGGCAGCCAGTTCTGGGTAAAGCAGGGGATGTCCCCCTCCGTATCCTGTTGATGTACAGCTTAAGACTTGGCCAGACTCTCCATAACATCGGCTTCTGCTTCTGTGTATTCTCGGTGCTTCTGGCATGGGGAAGGAACTCGTTAGATGTTTTCTGAATTGAATAAATATTGTTGTGTAAAGGGGATTAGCTTTAGAGGAGTTGGGACCTGGTGAAGGTCCCGGCTTCACCCTTTACCAGCTGTGTGAATTGGAGCCCCACTCCTCACCTGTCAGGGATAATAACGCAATGCTTACAGCATGGGAAGTTGGGGCAGTGATGTGAGGATAACAATAGAGAGGGCTGACTCTGACCTAGTACTCACTGTGTCAGGCATGGGGCTAAGCATTTCTATTGTATTAGCAATTATTACCATCCCATTTTATAGATGGGGAAACTGAGGCATGCATTAAGTAACGTGCCCAAGGCCACAGGCCTGGGATTTGCACCCAGGCTGTCCAGCTGTTAGCCATTCTACTCCACTATATTCCATCTTGATAAACCAAGATCAGGCAGGCAAAGCCCCTGGCGTATAATATACACCGAGTAGGGACTAACTGGGAGCTCCCGTGCGGGGAAGGAGAGGGAGGAAGCCGAAAAGAGGAAGGAGACATTGGGAAGCAAGTAAGGCGGAGGCCATGAGGAATGGGCCAGAGGTTCTGATTTGTGTTTCAGGAGATGCTACTTTGACCTTACCGTGTCCCAGGCAGATAGAGATAGAAAGAATTTTAGCACATTTTTTAGAAGGAAAAACCGGCGATGACTCCAGACACCCAGAGTTGTGTGTTGATTGGGCCCAGAACCTGGAAACTGCCAGAAGTGACACACACACCGCCAGCCCCTCCTGACCGCATATTGGATCTTGAGATCGCTCGCCGCCAGATACTTGAACGGGCGAAGCCCTGGACAAAGCAAATGTCAGTTTTTTAATGAGCATTCCTCTTTAACTTACCCTGAGCTGCTGTCAGCCTTGACTCGTTCAATAGGATGCTGGCCTTTCTGTGTGTTAAAAGGGTTCCCTGCCTAGGTTTTGGTGAGCACCTGTGTTTTGGCAACACTGTGCAGCCAGTGCCGGGCGCAGGCCAGAGCCTTAGAAGGCAGCATTAACTAGAAGTTTCTTTTCATGTGGTCCTTCGTGTTTTCGTCCTCCTGAAGTAGAGATGGAGTTTACATCTCAGACCTCAAAATGAGCTTTTGGTTCCTGGTTATGATGTCAACTAGAAGGGGAACGAGAGATGGTTTGGTCCGAGCCTGTTTTCTGGATGAGAAGACTGCAGCACAGAGCAGTTGAGTCACTTGTCCAAGGTCACACAGCTTTCAGCGATAGCTTTTGGAGACGAGTTAGGCCTCTAGGTGGGAGGTCTTACCTCTGTGGCACAATGTTTTACCTCACAAGGGAAAGGATCTGTGGTGCCCGAGAGCCCTGGAACTACAGACTTCAGTTCAAGTCCTGGCCTTTATACCCTCTAGAGGTGGGGGGCCCAGAGAGTTACCGTGTCATCTCTAAGTCTCGGTTTCTTTGTCTATAAAATGAGGGTTATGTATCGTGTGCTGGAGCCAGCTTCCCCTGGCTCACAGAGCTAATTGTAAATTTTCAAGCATTTCACAAGCCGATTAACTTCACACTGAAGTCAGCCATTGTGTAGGAAATGGACCCATGCTACTACTCGGAGCCCTTTCCCCTCCTGGAGGGCTACACACTTATCTGCACATCACTGACCATAGTGTACTTTCTTCAGGGTGTTTTTTGGGGCTACCAGGGGGCTAGTTTGCTCAAGGCTGAAAGTGCAGAGCCTTGACGTATGTATACAGTGGTGCCATATGAAGAGGACAGCCCCACAGTCCCGCAGTCCTCAGGCCAGCAGGAGCCCAGCCGGAGCCCAGCCACTTCCTGTTGTGTGACCTTGGGCGGTTACTCTCTATTGCTGATAATGACAATTGCTGACTCTTCCTGTGCTTGTCCCTGTTTTAGGGCTTTCCATATACATCTGAAAATCCCGGAGGGACTGTCATTATTCCCCACTTTTCATTTTAAACACCCAAAGCACGGGAACGCCTGGCTGGCTCAGTTGGTAGAGCGTACAATGCTTGACCTCAGGGTCGTGTGTTCAAGCCCCATTTTGGGGGTAGAGGTTACCTTAAAAAAAAAAAAAATCTTTAAAAAAGTTTAAAATAAGCTAAATTCAAAACCAGAGGCGCAGAAAGTCTGAGGAGCTCGCCCAGGGCTGTGCAGTTAGTGAATGGGGGAGTCTGACTTCACAGTCTGGCGTCTGCTCCCGGCCTCCACCCTGTCTCGCTGAGGCCCAGCTTCCTCCCGTGGAAAATGGCAGGAAAAGCAAATTGGAGCTCAAGAGTTGTGGGGAGGGTGGCATCTGCTTATGCCTGCCGTGTTCACACCGGCCCAGCAAAGTACAGTTCCTCACATCAGGTGCGCTGACTGCTGGTAAGCCGTGAGGAAATGTTGCTGTCCATCATTACCGTGATCGTGGTGCTGAAATCTTAGCCAGGGAACTTGGACTCCGTGTGACCAAGGAGATTAAAGCAACACTGGCCAGCAAGTAATTCGTCAACCCCAGCTGGGGTTGAGCAGATGAGGTTGGAGCTCTTGAGCAGCTGGCTGGTTGGGTGGCCCAGGTGTCTGGCGATCAGCTTCAGAGAGAATGTTGGGGCGGCCCAGGTGTCTGGCAGCTTTAGGGAGAATGTTGGGGCTCTGCTCCGAGAAGGAGAGGTGGACGGTCTCAGGGGGCTTGTCGCCATGGACTGAGGCTGTTCTCATGGCAGGTTCTGGGGCTACAGACAAGCGTGAGACCCGGTCCCTTCCTTCAAGACTCTCAGTATAACAAATGGTGACCAAGCCTGTCGGTGCTTGGGAAGCATTTTCTGTACATGACCCCATTGAATCATGCAAGCCTGTGAGGTACAGTGATCAGCCCCATGTTCCACATGAGAAAACAGAAGTCCTGGCCAGTGAATGACTTGCCTCAGATGTTCAAGGAGTAAATGTTGAAGCCAGGGCTTGAACTGAGGTGACCTCAACACGTCCTTTCCTGGAGTGGCCTCTGAGAAACCGTCATGGCCATGGATCACTAGGATACAAGGTGAAAATGCGGGGAACCCTAAGGGGGGAAGGGTCTTCAGTTCCAGCAGCAGCAGAACTGAGTCTGGCCGGCTTAAGGGAAAGGATAAATAAAATGATAACAGATTCACATACTAAATGCTGGGCTCTGAGCTCTTCCCACTTATTAACAATTTAATTCTTTCATCAACTCGGCCTGCTAGGTGTTCTTACGATCCCATTGCACAGATAAGAACACAAAGGCAGGGGAGTTGGGGAATCTGCTCACAGAATAAGTAGGAGAGCCGAGATTCATACCAGGCTTTCTGGGAGAAAAAGAAGGCCGTCCTGAAGGGTGGTGGAGTAGTTCATAGAAGCAAAGGAATAATGGAACCTCGAGGCCCCCGGGCAGCTCTGGGACCTTCTTGAGCAGAGCTCCATGGACTTGTCTGATGGGGTCAGATGCCCAGGCCTAGCCCCACCCAAACCACAGCCGAAGAGGTTCTGGGACCAGAGTAAGTGGAGAGGCATGCCGAATAGACCAAAACAACACGTACTGCCTGTAGGGCTCCCTAAAACCTGAAACTGAGAGAAAGTGCGGGGTTTTAAAAAAGGTTTTATTCATTTGAGAGAGAGCGAGAGAGTGCGTGAGTGTGGGGGAGGAGCAGAGGGAGAGGGAGAGGCAACCCCCCCACACACACACACACCCGGAGCAGCAAGCAGAGAGCCTGAGCAGGGAGTCCTACGAGGGGCTCAATCCCAGAACCCTGGGATCGTGACCTGAGCCGAAGATAGATGCTTAATCTGCTGAGCCACCCAGGTGCCCCGCTTTTTTCCTTTCTTATGTCGGCTGCCCTCAGAAGCACTATTACACACACACACACACATACACACACACACACCACACACACACACACACACACACACACACACCCTTACTTTCAGGGCACCTGTCTGACAACTGAGCTCAGTTCTGACACTCACTGAGTGAAGGGCTCCGTCCTCACCGCCCCCATTTCAGATGCCAGTCACAAGTCCCAAGGTGAATCCATGCTTCTGACAAACCCAGCTATCAATCAGGGGGTCTCCTGACCTCTGCCTCAGGTTCCGTAATTTGCTAGAATTGCTCACAAAACTTAGACATTTTCCTGTTTTTTGTTTGTTTCTTTTTTAAAGGATATAACTCAGGAGCAGCCAGATGGAAAGCAAAACATAAGGCAAGGTATTGGGGCAGGGGCACAGGACCCTTTTGGGGTCCACCACCCTCCTGGTACCTTAATGTGTTCCACTAACACAGAAGCTCTCTAAACGCTGTTATTTAGGAGTTTTTTTTTTTTAAATGGAAGTTTCATTACGTAGACACAGTAGATTAAACCATTGGCCATTGGTGATTGAATTCAGCCTCTACTCTCTCCCCTCTCTAGAGGATGGGGTTTGGGGCCAAGAGAGTCATAACCCTCTAATGTGCCTTTGTCTCTCTGGCAACCAGCCTTCCTCTTGAAGCTATCTGGGGACCCCCAGCCCTTAGTCATCTCATTGGCATCCAGAGGACACTCTTATCTGCCCCAGAAATTCCAAGGGTTTTAGGAGCTGTGTGCCAGAAACTGGGGACAGAAACCAAGTATGTGTTTCTTACTGTGTCACGCAGCAACTCTGCCGCCTCCTTGCTGTGATGTCCAGCACACACCTTGGCTGTCCTCCGTCTCCGGTTACTCATGGGCTCAGTGAGGATGATGCTAGTCCCTCTCCAGGGGCCTGTGGTGCGGATTAAATGAGGAGATAAAGGAAAGGACTCAGAATCCCGGGCCTGGCACAGAATCGCCCAGTAACACTGGATAATGTAGGAAGAAAAGGTTGAATTCCCTAGGGGTTGAATTCTGGAGAAAACTTCATTTAAGAGCAAAAGAAAGGGATTGAGAACAATGAAGACCAAGAATTGGAAGCTGGGAGGGAGCACGGTCATCCAATCAACAGGAATTTCAAGAAGAGCTTTTCCCCACTATAGAACTTCATGGGGGTGTCTGTTACGTCCCTCGTTTTCCCCAGGAGGATAGGTAATGAGGCCCAGAGGGGTTCAGCAGCAAGTCCAAGGCCACACAGGCAGTATGTGCTAGAGCTGGCATTGAAATGTAGGACTGTGACCTCAGTCCTTTGCCTGATCTGTCGCCATGTTAGTTTCCCGGGACTGCGTCACAAGTTCCCACAAATCGGGTGGTACACCACTGCAGCAGGAATTTATTTTTTCATGGCTCTCTCGTGGTTCTGGAGTCTGGAAGTCCGACATCAAGGTGTTGGCGGGAGTTGGTTCCTTTCTGGAGGCATCGAGGGGGATCCTGTTCCATGCCCTTCTCCTGGCTTCTGCTGGCGTGGCAGCCCTCGGCACTTCTCGGCTTCCAGACGTATCACCTGACTCTGCTTCCATTGTCACGCTATGTTCTTCTCCATGTGTGCCTGTCTTCTTATAACGACACCAGGGCCCACCCAATGCCAGTATGGTCTCGTCTTAATTACAGATGACCAGATCCCCATGGCCCAATAAGATCATATTCACAGATGTCACGGGTTAGGGTTTCAGCCTGTCTTTTGATGGAAACAGTCTAATGTGTAACAACTACCCTAACCCAATTTCTGCCAAATGCTAGGCAGAAAAAAGGGGTGCGTGAAAACATGGAGTGTGCGGTCCCTCCCCGCAGAAATTATAGGACACGAAAAGTCCAGGAGCCTCATAAAAGAGTCTGTTACAAGAGGTACTGGAAAAGCAGGTAAGCGCAACGTGAGTGGAAGACGGAGTCGGAAGGAGAGGTGGCTTGAAACGGCAGAGGAGCAACGAGGTGCAGCCAGAGAAGTCCTTTTAAAACATTAGGTCTAATTAGGTGACTGCCTGCCTAAAGCCTTCTGTGGCTCCCTGTTTCTCAGGTGAGTCCATACTAATCACCTGGCGACAAAGCAGGAACTGACCTGTCTTCTGCCCCAGCCTCAGGTCTGCACCCACCCCTCACCCCGGGCCCCCTTACCCCTGTCACTTGTCCATATTGGCCGTTTGGGTTATTGTCTGTGCCTGTTCCTTGGCCCTCTGACCCCTGTCCCTACTTCTGCAGGGGGTGTCTTGGGAAGACAGCGCTCTGTTATTCTTCAGAGCACACACCACAGTGCTAATGACGTCATCCCGTATCCATTAGTCATGCGTGGTAATTAATTAAATAATGCTCACTGTCAGGAACTGCATTACAGGGACCTGGACTGTCATGCTCACGGCTGTGTCCTCTGTGTCTAGCACCATCAGGATAATCATGGAGCACCCACTGTGTGCCAGCCCTGTGCCCTCCGTGTGGTGGATACTCTGTAAATAACTACTCATGGGATGCTTGGGCTGGATCTGAGGTTGGGAGATGATGGTGAGACCCAGAGAAGCAGAGAGGGACATGCTGCACAGAACTAGAATGAGTAGATAGAAATAGGGCCTGGGGACTGGGCTGTGCTGGCTCAAAAGCCCTCCCTTAGGGGCGCCTGAGTGGCTCAGTGGGTTAAAGCCTCTACCTTCGGCTCAGGTCGTGTGTGATCCCAGGGCCCTGAGATCGAGCCCCGCATCGGGCTCTCTGGTTGGCAGGGAGCCTGCTTCCTCTGCTCTCTCTGCCTGCTTCTCTGCCTACTTGTCATCTCTGTCTGTCAAATGAATAAATAAAATCTTTAAAAAAAAAAAAGTCCTCCCTTACCTGGTAGAACTTCTCCCCGCCCTTGTCAGTGAGTGCCCTGGCCCATCCTGGCCGCTGCTTCTTCTGCTTGAGGGGGACTCTCCGTAACGTCATTTGTATCCACTGTTAGTCCTTTGTTACAGACACTGGGTGGTAGGAGACAAGGCTTCATGCTGTCCTTTCCAGTTTGGGTGGATACCGTTGCATGTTCTGGAGCAATCTCTCTTAGAACAAACAGCTTGGCTATAAGATGTTCAGGAAGAGCTCAATTTACAATAGAGTCAGGATCTCGCTCTTGAGATGCTTGAGTGGATCTGCAGTACGTTGACTGAATTTAGATGGCCATTGAATGCTAGACCCAAACTCCGTATCTTCCCGTTGAGCTGCTCTCCTGTCTTCTCTGGAAGGTTTAGCTTCATTTGCAGGATATAAACAAACATTGCTCTGCGTCAGCATTCATCAGAACTCTGTCTGTACAGAGTAACGTAAAATCACTACCCTCAAGGAGGTCATTGTCTTGTGGGGCAGAAAGACAGGAGGAAAGATGGTTACTGCCTCAAAAATGAAAACAGAGAACGCCTGGGTTGCTCAGTGGGCTAAGCCGCTGCCTTCGGCTCAGGTCATGATCTCAGGGTCCTGGGATCAAGTCCCGCATCGGGCTCTCTGCTCAGCAGGGAGCCTGCTTCCCTCTCTCTCTCTCTCTCTGCCTGCCTCTCTGTCTACTTGTAATCTCTTTCTGTCAAATAAATAAATAAAAATCTTTAAATAAAAAAATGAAAACAGAGCCTTACCTCACACCATACACCAAAACCAAGTCCAGATGGTCCAAGGACTTAGACTTGAAAGGCCAAACCTTTAGAAGGAAAAGAAGGAGACTATTTTTACAACTTGCGCATAGCAAAGCACTTCTAAAAAAGTCATTAAGCACAAGCCGTGGAAGAAGACATTGGGTGCATTCTGCCACATTAAAATTCTGCACTCGGCTCATCAGAAAATATGGTTAAAAAATTAAAAGTCAAGCCACAAACTGGGAAAATATATTTGCTATACACACATATTAGGTTGCTAGGGCTGTTGTAAGAAAGTACTAAAAACCGAGCTGAGTGGCTTCAGCAACAGAAATTTACTGTCTCACAGTTTTGGAGGCTAGCGAGCAGTTCAAGATCCGGATGTCAGCAGGGACATGATCCCTCTGAGGGTTCTAGGAAGGATCTGCTGGAGTCCTCTCTCCTGGTTTCTGATAATTCCACGGCTTTTGGAAACATAACTTAATGCTTCACATAGCTCTCCCTCTAATGTGCACGCATGTCTGTGTCCAGTTTCTGTCTTTTATAAAGATACTGGTCATACTGGATTAAAGGCCCATCCTACTCCCATATGACTTCATCCTATGAATTCTATCTGTAAGGATGCTATTTCCAAATAAAGTCACATTCTGAGATCCTGGGGGTTGGGACTTAAACATGAATATTTGGTTGCGGGGGCAGGGCGACACACAACTCAACCCATAACAACACATAACCTATGGGTAATGTAGTATCCATAATATTTAAAGGCCTTTTGGTAAATGAATAAGAGAAAGACAAATACCCAACAGAAAAATGGGCACAAAGAAATGAACAGGGTTTTCATGAAAGAGAGAGTATAAAGAGCCGATGAACATGAAAGTGGCCAGGGAAATACAAACTAAATCCAGAATAAGATTTCCAGGGGACAGGAATCATTAGAAAGCTTTACCATAAAAGACAGACACAGTCCAGTCTGAAATATGTATTACCAGGCACAACGCGGGCATACAGAAGGGCATTGAACTCACCCAGAAAGAACAACATTTCCGTGCAAAAGAGGAAATGCAGTTACATCAGTATATGACTAGATAGTCATTCAAACTAAATATTTTAGCAGCCCGACTGGATCCCATGCCCGGTCACAATGGTAGTATTCAGGCCTGGTGGCTTTGTGGGGAGACTTCTGTCCTTTCCTTCTGCTGGTCTTCATGAAATGAAGTTCAGCCCTTTTAGATGGTCTTGCAGTTCATACTGAGCAGCAGAAAAATATCAGCAGAAAAACATTTTTGACATATCTTGATCTACTCTTTGACCCTATAATATCACTAGTGGGTTTTATTAGAAGGATGTAATCTGGGGTGCTCGGGTAGCTCAGTCGGTTAAGTGTCTGCCTTTGGTTTGGGTCATGATCCCAGGGTCCTGGGATCAAGCCTCACATTGGGCTCTTTGCTCTGTGGGGAGCCTGCTTCTCCCTCTGCCTCTGCCCCTCCCCCTGCTTGTACTCTCTCTCATGCTCTCTCTCAAATAAATAAATAAAAATCTTTTTTAAAAAAAGGATATAATCTAAAAGAAGAGTCTAGTGGCCAATTTTAGGTCATTTAATGCCCACTTAGGTCATTAAAAATAACCTAAGTACCTAGCAATAGGAAAATGGTTAAAATAAATTACAGTATTTTAGCCTAATGGAATATTCTGTGTAGACATTAAAAATGAAACTAATGGGGCGCCTGGCTGGCTCAGTGGGTAGAGCATGTGACTCTTGATCTCGGGGTCATGAGTTCAAGCCCCATGTTGGGCAAAGAACTCAAGAATGAATGATGGGGCGCATGGGTGGCTCAGTTGTTCGGCTCAGCTCATGATCCCAGGGTCCTGGGATCGAGCCCCATATCAGGCTCTCTGCTTAGTGGGAAGCCTGCTTCTCCCTCTCCCACAACCCCCTGCTGTGTTCTCTCTCTCACTGTATCTCTCTCTCTCTCTCTCAAATAATAAGATTTTTAAAAGAAAAAAAGAATGAATGAATGAATAAGATACTTATGATGTCTAGGTGCTAACATGAGAAACAAGCATGTCTGTTCATTTAAGTTTGGTGGGTGGTTCAGAATGTGCCTGTGTCGTCAGGGCAGTTATGCAAGTAATATTTTTGTGTATTGACAGGGACTGCGAAATAATTCCAAAGGGGACAGGGTGGAGGCAACAGAGACTAGAGGGCGTGACGCAGCGTGGCTGGGATGGTCGTTGGAGTTTTGCTTTTTTAAAAATCCATTCCTATTTTAATGTTGTTCATGCAGTAAGTGAAGAGACAAAAGATTTCTCGCGACCTGTGAGAACAAAGATGGGGAAGCACAGAGCAGCCTTGTTTGGACCTCGTGGAAAGTGACATCTGGAAGCCTCTGCTAGGCGTGTGAGAGCCCGAGCACCATTCTGAATGTCCGATGACATCTGTCTCGTGATAGATGTGATAGATGTCGTGATAGATGTCTCCTGGTAGACCAGGAGAGCCAGGCTATTGTTTTTCACAGAAAGTGTCCTTTGTCCCAGATGGCTTTCTTTGAGTTCCTTTTTACTGATTAGAACCTAGTGGTTTTCAAAGGCTGTGGGGCCCGGGGGGGTAGAGGGGAGAGAGTTTTTGTCTGGGTAGAGAGCAGAGCAGCATTTGTACAAGCTGCTTGTAAGGGCTTGTAGGATGGCTTCTGGATTCATTTGAGTAATTTACAGATGGTCTATTTTGGTTCTCCCAAGCCCACCCCATGTGGTTCAACCAAATTAAGCACATCAGGCTCTTCAAAAAGGAAACCGGGACTGTTTATTTGTGACATGGCGTTAAAATGGGAAAAGGGAGAAATGGCACCTGTCACCCAGTTTCTTCTCCCAACACAGCTCCAGTTCTCTTGAGGTTGAGGAGGGCACGCAACAGACCCGGGGTGGGGGGGGACCCCGCTTCAGACTGTGACGTGGCGGTGGTGACCCTCCACAGAGGGGCTGTGGAGCCTGTTCTTTTTTTTTTTTTAATTTTTAATTAAAAAAAAAATTTTATTTTATATTAACATATATATATTAGAAGAATATATTATTTTCCCCAGGGGTACAGGTCTGTGTATCTTCAGGCTTACATGTTTCACAGCACTCACCATAGCATGTACCCTCCCCAATGTCCATCACCCAACCACCTTCTCCCTACTCCCCCATCCCCAGCAACCCTCAGTTTGTTTGGTGAGATTAAGAGTCTCTTATGGTTTGTCTCCTTCCCGATCCTGTCTTGTTTCATTTTTTTCCCTCCATACCCCCCCAATCCCTCACCCTGCCTCTCAAATTCCTCATATCAGAGAGATCATATGATAATTGTCTTTCTCTGATTGACTTATTTTGCTTAGCATAATACCCCCTAGTTCCATCCACATCATTGCAAATGGCAAGATTTGGGGGGAGTTTTGATGGCTGCATAATATTCCATCATATATATATATATATATATATATATATATATATATATATACACACACACACACACACACATACACACACACATATACATATACATATCATATCTTCTTTATCCATTCATCTGTTGATGGACATCTAGGTTTTTTCCACAATGTGGCTATTGTAGACATTGCTGCTATAAACATTCAGGTGCACGTGCCCCTTTGGATCACTACATTTGTATCTTTAGGGTAAATACCCAGTAGTGCAATTATGAATCATAGGGTAGCTCTATTTCAATCTTTTTGAGGAACCTCCATGCTGTTTTACAGAGTGGTTGTACCAGCTTGCATTCCCACCAACAGTGTAGGAAGGGCCCCTTTCTCTGCATCCTCACTAACATCTGTCATTTCCTAACCTGTTAATTTTAGCCATTCTGACTGGTGTGGGGTGATATCTCACTGTGGTTTTGATTTGTATTTCCCTGATGCCAAGTGATGTTGAGCACTTTTTCATGTGTCTGTTGGCCATCTGGATGTCTTCTTTGCTGAAGTGTCTGTTCATGTCTTCTGCCCATTTCTTGATTGGATTATTTGTTCTTTGGGTATTGAGTTTGATAAGTTCTTTATGGATTTTGGATACTAGCCCTTTATCTGATATGTCATTTGCAAATGTCTTCTCCCATTCTGTCAGTTGTCTTTTGGTTTTGTTGACTGTTTCCTTTGCTGTGCAAAAGCTCTTGATCTTGATGAAGTCTCAATAGTTCATTTTTGCCCTTGCTTCCCTTGCTTTTGGCAATATTTCTATGAAGAAGTTGCTGTGGCTGAGGTCAAAGAAGTTATTGCCTCTGTTCTCCTCAAGGATTTTGAAGGGTTTCTGTCTCATAATGAGGTCTTTCATCCATTTTGAGTCTATTTTTGTGTGTGGTATAAGGAAATGGTCCAGTTCCATTCTTCTGCATGTGGCTGTCCAATTTTCCCAACACCATTTGTTGAAGAGACTGTCTTTTTTCCATTGGACATTCTTTCCCCCTTTGTTGAAGATTAGTTGACCATAGAGTTGAGGGTCCATTTCTGAGCTGTCTATTCTGTTCCATTGATCTATGTGTCTGTTTTTGTGCCAGTACCATACTGTACTGATGATTACAGCTTTGTAATACAGCTTGAAGTCTGGAATCGTGATGCCACCACCTTTGGCTTTCTTTTTCAACATTCCTCTGGCTATTTGAGGTCTTTTCTGGTTCCATATAAATTTTAGGATTATTTGTTCCATTTCTTTGAAAAAAGTTGATGGTATTTTGATAGGAATTGCATTAAATGTGTAGATTGCTCTGGATAGCATAGACATTTTCACAATATTTGTTATTCCAATCCATGAGCATGGAATGTTTCTAGGTTTCTTTGTGTCTTCCTCAATTGCTTTCATGATTACTTTATAGTTTTATGAGTATAGATCCTTTGCCTCTTTGGTTAGATTTATTCCTAGGTATCTTATGGGTTTGAGTGCAATTGTAAATGGGACTATTTAATTTCTCTTTCTTCTGTTTTGTTGTTGGTGTATAGAAATGCAACTGATTTCTGTGTATTGATTTTATATCCTGACACTTTACTGAATTCCTGTATGAGTCCTAGCAGTTTTGGAGTGGAATCTTTTGGGTTTTACACATAAAGTATCATATCACCTGCAAAGAGTGAGAGTTTGACTTCTTCTTTGCCAATTTGGATGCCTTTAATTTCTTTTTGTTTTCTGATTGCTGAGGCTAGGACTTGTAGTTCTATGTTGAATAGCAGTGGTGATAGTGGACATCCCTGCCATGATCCTGACCTTAGGGGAAAAGCCCCCAGTTTTTCCCCATTGAGAATGATACTCTCGTGAGTTTTTAATAGATGGCTTTGATGGTATTGAGTTATGTACCCTCTATCCCTACACTTTGAAGAGTTTTGATCAAGAAAGGATGCTGTCCTTTGTCAAATGCTTTTCAGCATCTATTGAGAGTATCATATGGTTCTTGTCCTTTCTTTGATTAATGTATTGTATCGCATTGATTGATTTGCAGATGTTGAATCAACCTTGCAGCCCAGGAATAAATCCCATTTGGTCATGGTGAATAATCCTTTTAATGCACTGTTGGATCCTATTGGCTAGTATTTTGATAAGAATTTTTGCATCCTTATTCATCAAGGATATTGGTCTGTAATTCTCCTTTTTGGTGGGGTCTTTGTCTGGTTTTGGGATCAAGGTAATGCTGGCCTCATAAAATGAGTTTGGAAGTTTTCCTTCCATTTCTATTTTTTTGAACAGTTTCAGAAGAATAGGTATTAGTTTTTCTTTAAATGCTTGGTAGAGGGGCACCTGGGTGGCTCAGTGGGTTAAGCCTCTGCCTTTGGCTCGGGTCATGATCTTGGGGTCCTGGGATTGAGCTCCACATTGGGTTCT
Source organism: Mustela nigripes (assembly GCF_022355385.1). Taxonomy (NCBI): domain Eukaryota; kingdom Metazoa; phylum Chordata; class Mammalia; order Carnivora; family Mustelidae; genus Mustela; species Mustela nigripes. Next base: position 24,958,780 of record NC_081567.1, read on the forward strand.
CTGCTCGGCGGAGAGCCTGCTTCCCTTTCTCTATCTCTGCCTGCCTACTGTGATTCTCTCTCTCTGTCAAATAAATAAATAAAATCTTTAAAAAAATTTGTTTTAAAAATGCTTGGTAGAATTCCCCTGGGAAGCTGTCTGGCCCTGGGCTCTTGTTTGTTGGGAGATTTTTAATGACTGCTTCAATCTCCTTACTGGTTATGGGGCTGTACAGATTTTCTGTTTCTTCCTGGTTCAGTTTTGGTAGTTTATACGTCTCTAGAAATGCATCCATTTCTTCCAGATTGTCAGATTTGCTGGCGTATAGTTGCTCATAATATATTCTTATAATTGTTTGTATTGCTTTGGTGTTGGTTGTGATCTCTCCTCTTTCATTCATGATTTTATTTACTTGGGTCCTTTTTCTTTTCTTTTTGATAAGTATGGCCAGGGGTTTATCAATCCTATTAATTATTTTAAAGAACCAGCTCCTAGTTTCATTGATTTGTTCTACTGTTCTTTTGGGTTTTATTTCATTGATTTCTGCTCTGATCTTCATTATTTCTCCTCTTCTGCTGGGTTTAAGTTTTTTTTGGTGTTCTTCCTCCAGCTCCTTTTTGTGTAGGTTTAGGTTGTGTACTTGAGACCTTTCTGTTTCTTGAGAAAGGCTTGTATTGCTATATCCTTTCCTCTCAGGACTGCCTTTGCTATGTCCCAAAGATTTTGAACAGTTGTGTTTTTTCATTTTCATTTGTTTCCATGAATTTTTAAAATTCTTCTTTAATTTCCTGGTTGACCCATTTATTTCTTAGTCGGATGCTCTTTAGCCTCCATGTATTTGAGTTCTTTCCAACTTTCCTCTTGTGATTGAGTTCTAGTTTCAAAGTATTGTGGTCTGAAAATATGCAGGGAATGATCCCAATCTTTTGGTACCAGTTGCGACCTGATCTGTGACCCAGCATGTGATCTATTCTGGAGAATGTTCCATGTGCACTAGAGAAAAATGTGGATTCACTTGTTTTGGGATGGAATGTTCTAAATATATCTGTGATGTCCATCTGGTCCAGTGTATTATTTAAAGCCTTTATTCCTTGTTGATCTTTTGCTTAGATGATCTGTCCATTTTAGCGAGGGGGGTGTTAATGTCCCCTACTATTATTATATTATTGTTGATGTGTTTCTTTGATGTTGTTATGATTTGGTTTGTATAATTGGCTGCTCCCATGTTAGGGACATAGATATTTAAAATTGTTAGATCTTCTTGTTGGACAGACCCTTTAAGTATGATATAGAGTTCTTCCTCATCTCTTAATATGGTCTTTGGCTTAAAATCTAATTTATCTTGTATTAGGATTGCCACCTCAGCTTTCTTTTGATGACCAGTAGCACGGTAAACTGCTTTCCACCCCCTCACTGTAAATCTGGATGTGTCTTTGGGTCTAAAATGAGTTTCTTGTAGACAGCATATCAATAGGTCTTGTTTTTTTTTTTTTTTTATCCATTCTGATACCCTGTGTCTTTTGAGTGGGGCATTTAGCCCATTTGCATTCAGGGTAACTATTGAAAGATATGCATTTAGTGCCATTATATTGCCTGTAAGATAACTGTTACTGTGTATTGTCTCTGTTCCTTCCTGGTCTATTACTTTTAGGCTGTCTCTTTGCTAAAGGACCTCTTTCAATATTTTCTGTAGGGCTGGTTTGGTGTTTGCAAATTCTTTTAGTTTTTGTTCATCCTGGAAGCCTTTTATCTCACCTTCTATTTTCAATGACAGGCTACCTGGATATAGTATTCTTGCTGCCTGCTTTTCTCGTTTAGTGTTCTGAATATATCATGCCAGACTTTTCTGGCCTGCCAGGTCTCTGTACTGCCAATCTAATATTTCTACTGTTGTATGTTACAGACCTCTTGTCCCAAGCTGCTTTTAGGATTTTCTCTTTGTCATTGAGACTTCTAAGTTTGACTATTAGATGACAGGGTGTGGACCTGTTTTTGATTTTGAGTGGGGTTCTCTGTGCCTCCTGGATTTTTATGCTTGTTCCCTTCACCCAATTAGGGAAATTCTCTACTGTAATTTGCTCCAATATGCCTTCTGCCCCTCTCCCTTTTTATTCTTCTGGGATCCCAATTACTCTAATACTGTTTTGTCTTATGGTATCACTTAGCTCTCGAGTTCTCCCCTTATGGTCCTGTAGTTGTTTGTCTCTCTTTTGCTCAGCTTCTTTATTCTCCATCATTGGTCGGCTATATCACTGATTCTCTCTTCTGCCACATTTATCCTAGCAGTAAGAGCCTCCATTTTTTTTTTATTGCACCTCATTAATAACTTTTTTTATTTTAACTTGGTTAGATTTTAGTTCTTTTATTTCTCCTGAAAGGGATTTTATTTCTCCAGAAAGGGATTCTCTAATATCTTCCATGCTTTTTTTGAGCCCAGCTAGCACCTTGGTAATCATCATTCTGAACTCTAGTTCTGATGTATTACTAATGTCCATATTGATTAGTTCCCTAGCTATCAGTACTGCATCTTGTTCCCTTTCTTTTTGGAGTGAGTTTTTCTACCTTGTCATTTTATCCAGATAAGAATAGATGAAAGAGAGAACAAAATACTAAAAGCATACTAATGACCCCAGAAAAATATACAAAACCAAATCAGAAGAGACTCAAAACCAGGGGGGAGAAGAAAAGGGGGAAAAAAAGAAAAGAAATTTCATATATATATATATGAAATATATATTTGGTTTGTATAATTGTATATATAACATATATATATATGAAATTTTATATATATATATATTAGATTGGTGAATAAAACAGAGTCACAGACTTGATTTTGGGTGTATTTTGGTCTGTGAGAAGAAATTTAAAAAAAAGAAGAAATTACCTTCCAAAATTTTAAAGAAAGAAAACCTTACTTATATATAAATAAGGGTAAACACGATGAAAGGATGGAATAGCACTGTAAAGATGAAAATTTAAAAATATTGTAAAAAAGGAATTGATAAGAAGTTGGTTGAAAAAAAGAAAAGAAAAAAAGAGGAAAAAATGTGATCAGGCTGGAGACTAGAACAAAGCCATGTGCTAGGTTTAGGGTATATTTTGATTTATTAAAAGAAATTGTATCCCAAAATTTTAAAGAAAAAACCCCTATGTGTATACCAAAAATAAGGTTAAATACAATGAAGGGATAAAAATATGACTATAACAATGAAAATTTTAAAAGATTTTTTTAAAAGGTATTGATAAAATAAAATAGTTTAAAAATGTTCAGCCCCTCCTGGGCGCCTGGGTGGCTCAGTGGGTTGGGCCGCTGCTTTGGCTCAGGTCATGATCTCAGAGTCCTGGGATCGAGTCCCGCATCGGGCTCTCAGCAGGGAGCCTGCTTCCCTCTCTCTCTCTCTCTGCCTGCCTCTCTATCTACTTGTGATTTCTCTCTGTCAAATAAATAAATAAAATCTTAAAAAAAAAAAAAATAAATAAATAAATAAAAATGTTCAAATAGGAAAGAGGAAAAATTAAAAATAGAATAAGAAAAAAATCTTAAAAATAAACTTTAAAAGACTAGAGGATTGTGGGGAAAAAGCTATGAATTCTGTGTGTTGCTTTCCCGTTTCTCTGAAGTTCTGCAGTTCTCTTTGATCAGTAAACTTGGTCTTGGCTCCATGTTCTTGCTGATCTTCTGTGGGAGGGACATGTTGCAGTGATTCTCAAATGTCTTTGCCCAAGGCAAAATTGCACCACCCTTGCCAGGGGCTGGGCTAAGTAATCTGCTCAGGTTCGCTCTTGGAGCTTTTGTTCCCTGACCGCTTTCCGTAGAGCTCTGGAGGATGGGAATTAAAATGGCGGCCTCCCGTTCTTCAGCCTGTAGGGGCTAAGAGCTCGGGGCCCCACTTCTTAGTGCGCTCTCAGAGAAAAGCACTCAATCCCTCCCCCTTCTCCGTGGTCTCCAGTCGCACTCCGAGCTCACCCAACCTGTGACCGAGCATTTCTATCTCTGCCCCACGGCTCCATTTGGAGTCTCCCAAACCCAGCAGATCCCTGCAGCTCGCTCCTGTAGCGCTTCTCCCAGAGGAGGAAGGTGAGTCTCCCCAGATCTGTCACTTGTCTTGAGGGGGGGGGACCCTGCCTAAAGAGCAGTGTCCCGACTGTGCCGTGGATCATGGTTAAAGGTAACCCCGAGCTGAGAGCCCCCATCTCTGCCACGGGCTTCTGTGCTCCTATACCTGGCAGCTCTGCCACACTCAGACACCCCCGGTCTTTTTGTATCTCTGCGGGTCCTGAGACCACACTGTTCCCGTGAGGAACCCCCCCCCCCCCCCCCCCCCCGCCCTTAGCCTCTGGAGTGACGTCCCTCAGTGGAGCAGACTTCTAAAAGTTATGATTTTGTGCTCCGCTGCTCTCTCACTTGCTGGGAGCCGGCCCCTCCTCCTGGTCTGTCTTCCTGAATGCTGGCTCTGATTCACTTCTCCCCACGTCCTGCCTTCCAGAAAGCGATCGGTTTTCTGTTCCTAGATTTGCTGCTCTTCTCTTCTCTCTCCTGTTGAGTTTGTAGCTGTTGAGAATGGTTTGATAACTATCCATCTGAACTCCTGGGACCTGATGATATTTAGGTCTCCTACTCCTCCGCCATCTTGCTCCTCCCCGAGTAGCCTGTTGTCATGGTCATCTGGATGGAATTTGCTCCATGCGCTATGGACATGGTGATGGAGAGTTGGATACTGTTCTTGCCTTCGTGGATGGCAAGAAAACATCATGTAAGGACAAAGTGCCTTGAAAGAAAGAAATAAAATGAAATAAATTAATAATAAGAAATAAATAATAAGAAATAAAATGAGAAGAAGCATTCAAGTGAGGGAGACAGGGGACTATTTTTGATGGGGTAGTCTCAGAATGCAGAGATAAGGAGGTGACGTTTGAAGGGACATTTCCAGGCTGAGGGGGTAAAGGTACAAGCCCCTGCTGCAGGAATGGTCTTGTGTTTTCAAGGAATAGAGAAAGGAGACAGATGGGGCTGGTGGATGAGGTCTGAGATGGAGGTCATGGTCCAATTATTTGGATTCTGGTAGATCAGTGGTTCTCAGTAGGGGGATTTTGCCTTTGAGGATATTAGGCAATGTATACAGACATTTTAGGTGGTTGGTATGCTACTGGCATCAAGTAGGTAGAGACCAGGGGTGCTGTTAAACATCCTACAGTACACAGGACCGCACCCACAACATAGAATGATCTAGCCCCAAGTAGTGCTGAGGCTGATAAATAAATCTTGTGTTAGATGAGGCTAGGACTTTTTCTTTATTTTTTCTTTTTTATGTTTAATTAAGTAATCCCCACCCACCATGGGGCTTGAACTCTCAGCCTTGGGATCAAGAGTCTCATACTCTTCTGAGCTAGCCAGATGCCTCTAGATGAGGCTAAAGACGTTGGCTTTCATTCTAAGAGTCGTGGATGGAGGATATTACATAGGGAAGTGAGAGAATGTCCTGGTTCAGTTTTCTTTTATAAACCTAGAGTGTTGGACCAAATTATTCTCGCTGTGACATGCCAACCTTATCTGACTAAATTTGGATGGGAGAAGGGAGACTTCTTGGAGTTGGAGACTCTCCCAGAATAAGCAGTCCATTCTTCCTGGGGCAGCTGAGCCCACTTCTTGGGAGGGGTTTTGTATCGGGTACTTGGGTCTTTGCTTGCAGTGAAGAAGACCAGCCCAAGGAGGAAGAGAAAGGATGGAATTTAGCTTGATCTTTGGCTTACAGCTAGTGCCCTATCCTCTTTTGGTCTGTAGAAGATCCAAGAGAAGCTCATCTGAGCTAGTGAATGGACTTGTCCTCATATCTCTTGAAGAAAAATTCAGTCTTTGGTTGCTATTAACATTTGTTCAGGCTGGAATCGGATAAGAAAAGAATCGTAGTTAAGATTTCTCAGCCTCAGTACTACTGATATTTTGGGCCAAATCATTTGTATTGAGGGGGCGAGGGTGTACTTTGTAAGATTTTTAACAGCATCCCTGGCCCCCATCCAGTAGATGTCAGTAGCAACCTTCATCCCACTTGTGACAACAAAAAAATGTCTCCAGACATTGCCAAATGTTCTAGAGGTGTAGGGGAGGGCAAAATTGCCCTCAGGTTGATATAAGGTTAAGGGTCCAGTACTTAATGGGGTCCACAAAGATCACCATAAATTTCGTGATTCTTTTGGGGGAGGAAGAGCAGATTCGGGAGCTACTGACTAAATGGTCCTACTTTTTCTGTTCCCATAATCTAAGTTCCTTACCATCTGGCCGCTGGTCAGCTTATAAATTTAGCATCAGATATTTCTATGGAAGAAGGACAAAGAAGATGCTGTCTTCAGGAGCCCTCAAAGAACATTTTTGCCCTCTGATTATTTAGAGCTGCAGTTTTTGATGTCTGAGTGAACGTTGTTGTTCAGATGTATCACATATTCTGGGACAAAGACCCTGAGTTTAGTGAGAACCTTCTCCTTTCTCCTGGCCTGGGTAAAGATATGATCTTGAGATCCTAAGCCCTGAAAATTGTGGAGCCTCCCATCATAAATCATTCAGGATAACTGCAGTGGTTTAATTTCTCCATAGTGATGACTTCACCATTACTTCTGAACATCCAGATATTATATTCTTGCCAAAAAATGTATTTCTTTCTTTCTTTCTTTTTTTAATTTGAAATAGAGGTTGGGGGCATTGAGAGCACATACCTGTTCTGCCTAAGGGTGAAGCCAGCGTTGTCTTTCCCATTTAAAAAACAAACAAAGCGATGTTCAAAAACCAAGACTATAAATGAGTGACAGTAATGTTACTTGTAAGGAGAGACTCACTGATTATTGTAGAAATCCAAGTGATTAATCATCTTGCCTGCTTTATTATTAATAGTAAGTTACTTGGGACTTTCTGTTAGGAAATAAAGAACTTCAGGGCCAGAACAACAAAGGGTATTGGGACTGTGGTGAAAGATTCTCTCATTCTGTTTCATCTGTTTCATTCAGGGGGTGTCCTTCCCTGAAATATTGGCTAGACAAAATTGTACTTATCTTTTTTCTTTCCTACTTCTGTTGGAATATAGTTGTCTGAGTGACATAATATTATGTAAGTGTAAGGTACAATATCTTGATTTCATACATGTATATATTTTGAAGTGATTACCATGATATGGTTAGTTAACACATCCTACTTATTTTTAAAGACTTAAAGGCCTCCTCCAGGAAGGCTTCCTTAACTGTGCCCCTCACCGGCATGGGTTGTGCTTCAGTATGTCTTGCACTAGGTCAGGTTTATATGGCTGATTAATACTGCAGACCCATAATTTGCTTTAATTGAGGTGAAATTCACATCACATCAATCTAACCATTTTAGAGTGTACGGTTCAGTGACATTTAGTACATTCCCAATAGAACCGTGCCCTGTCCAGAATATTTTTATCACCCTGAAGGGGACCCTGTGCCTACTAAGCGATCACTCCCCGTATCTGCCCCCCATGCCCCAGCCCCACTCCTACCAGATCCCAGCAACCACCCATCTGCTTTCGTCTTCAGAGATTGACCTGTTCTGGATATCTCAGGAATGGAATCATACCATATAAGATTTTGTGTCTGGCTTCTTTCACCTACTCTAATGTTAACAAGGTTTAGCTACACAATACCATAGCATGTATCATATGTTATTTCTTTTCGTAACATTCGTCCGTTCACCCATTGGTGGATATTTGGCCCATTTCCACCTTCCCCACTGTTGCCAACAGTGCAACCGCGAACATTCATGTACAAGTTTTTCTATTCTCCTGGTAGAATAGAAATACCACGGAGAGGAATTGCTGGGTCATATGGTAAGTCTGGTTGTAACCTTTTAAGGAACAGCCATCAGACCACGGAGCACAGCGGCTGTGCCATTTTCCAAACCTACCAACTGGGCACAGGCTCCCACTTTCTCCACACCTGCATCAGATACCTGTTATTTTCTCTTTGCTGCTAGTGTGGTGGCATTCTTAGAGCCAACCTAGGGAGTGTGAGGCCACTGAAATTTTGATTTTTTTTTTCCCTAATATCTTCCCTATTCCCCACCAAGATTTTTTTTTTCCCCTAATATCTTCCCTCTTCCCCTATTGAATGGTTGGTGGCATTGTGCTTTCACTACCAACAATGTGGTATAAGAGTTAAAGGAGGCTGCGCTTGCCTCCTGTCTTTACTCAGAATGTGATCGTGAGGTGTCCTTGGCTTCTCTGAGTCTCAATTCTCTCATCTGTAAAGTGGGAGCCCCTAGAGCTGTTGAGGGGAAGAAATGAGATTTAGCCTTAGCAGAACCAGTGCCTGGCCTAGGGTGATTTCCCAGTAAAAGTTTGCCATAATTATGATGATTGTGGGGTCCTGGTGCCTAGGACTGAGTCACTGTAGAATAAATGTTTGTTTAATAAAGGAGTGAACCTTTGGATATTATTCAGTTAGCCCTCTTTTTTATTTCTACCAACTGTACCCTGAGGAACAGATGACTGTCTTGCAGATTGATCATTCCCAAAGCGTGGCAGACGAAAAGAAGGGCTGGGTCCATGGGACAACTTCCCCTGGAAAAATACATCGTGCAGACCTTGCTAGGCTTGTGTTGGGGTTGGGGTGGGGTGGAGAGAGCAGACGCTTGTAGCCCTCAAAGGGAAGGAGGAAGAAAAGAACTTTCCCTTTTTTTTTTTTTTTTTTGAGATGAAAAAACAATCTTCTCAGAAAGAGAAAAATTGGGGATGACACTAGACAGCTGTCTTGTTGAAGGTTGGTCAGTGGCCCAACTCTCTCCACTCTGGAAAGGGCTTGATCAAGGGCCTCCTTAGGCAATGAGAGCTGGTAACTGGCCTCATTCCTTTTCTACGATCTCCTGTAGGGTTGGGGATGGGCACACTCCCACAGGTCAACCCCTGGGCAGCTTTCTCTAGCTCCCATCGACCTTTCCAGAACCCACATTTTAGCGCACCCCAACCGCACTGGCCTTCACTGTGTTCCTGGATTTCTCCCTCTTCCCACCTCCATGCTCCTGTGTCCCCCTCCCCTCCACACTTCCTTCAGGCCTTCCTCAAACCTCACCTCAGGGAGGCCTTGCCTGACCACCGCGGCAGACATGGTGGCCCCTAAGTGCACCTTATCAGTCACCATTCTGTTACCCTAAGTTTTTGTGCTTGCTTTTTTAATATTTATTTTTTAAAACATGTTTTAAATGTTTCATATGTTTTTAAACGAAATATTTCTAACATAAAGTGATACACCCCCAGGTACCCATCTCCCAGATTTGACAAGTGCTAATAATATTCTGCCCTACTTGCTTATGTCAAATCAACTTTATTAAGATATAATTTGCTTACAGTACATTTGTGCATTTTGAATAGTTGATCTTTGGCAAATGTACCCATGTCACTGCCTCCATAATCAAGATACAAACATTTCCCTCACCCCAGAAAGAACTCTCATCTCCCTTCCCCTGCTGGATTTTTCTCCCTAGTACTCCACCGTATCTGAAATCACCTTGTTTGTGTCTCTTTCAGTCTGTTTACTCTCTGTCTCCCCCGCCAGAGTGTATGTTCCATGAAGGCAGGGCTATTTGCTTCCCAGTCATTGCACGTCATGGCCCACAGTCACTCTGTCAAGGTCATGATCCTGTAATTTTTATTCTTGTATGCACATTGTGACGCACAGTGAGGTATGTCAGGGGGGTAAGTTCCTGGAAATGGAAATACTGAGTCAACGGATATTGACTTTTTTTTCTATTGTAAAAGAGATATCTATCTCCCCTTTCTCTTTTCTGTCGCTTGTCTCTCAATCAATGCTGTGGCCATTTTGGGCTGGATCATCCTTTGTTTTGGGGGCCGGGGGGGGCTGTCTTGTGTTGGAAGATGTTGAACCACATCCTAGCCTCTACCCACTAGATCCCGGTAGCATCCCCCATCTCAGTTCTGCAATCTGAAATGTCTTTAGACATTGAGGGTGGTGGCGGCAAAATTTTCCCAGTTTGAGAACCACTGGTCTATGTCTGTAGGCTGATTTCCTGCTGCATTGTTTTGTTCTCAGTTGGGTCCATCTCTACCTGAACTACCGTTGATGACACTAGATTGGCCAAATCTGTTTTTCACCAGGTCAGCAGACTGAATTACAAGTTAGGATCCTTACCTGTGAAGCTATATCATGAGATGAGCCACAGGTTAGTTGTAGACGCAGGGAAGGCTCTGAGCTAACTCCACAAGGATAGGAAGGAGCCAGCTGAATTCTCAGTATTTCTTGTCTCAGGATAAATATATCTGCAGGGTCAGGCCCTGAGGATACAGCATCTTCCAGACCTTCACGAACAAGGGGGAAACCCCTAGAAACTGTGTATAGGGGCTTGGAATTTCCTCGATCGCTCAGGACACTGAGTTCACCATTTCTGTCTTGAAAAACCTGTGAGCTCATATGTAAAGCAGTGAAGGATAAATGGGGACCTAATTAGATGAAGGAGATAATTCCCATCTTAAGGGGACGCTGTGCTCTGACCAGATGTTGCCAGGTAGGAATGTGGGCCCAGCCTTGCTGGACCTTCTCGTTTTTCAAGCAAGGCAGGAAATCTAGATCTTTTTTTTTCTTTTTTTTAAACGTGTGAGATATCTTGATTCTTGAATTTTTAAGTAATTATTAGGCAATTACATTTAAGCTTGACGTGGGCCAAATAAAACACATCTACGGGCTGATAGTTTGCAACCTGTGAGTTAATGTGTGAGGTTGTTTCTTGTTTGGGGACTAGCTCACTCAGTACAGAAATCTTTTGGTTTGACTGGGGATCTAGTCAACCCATGTTCGTTGAGTATCTGTTGTGTGCCAAGCTATGTTCTAGAGCTGCCACTTGGCATGAATTTGCTGGAACGACTGATAATGAAAGGGATGGATAGAGATTATGGGTGGGTGGATGGATGGATGGATGGATGGACAAAGACTGAATAGCTGGTGGATGGTTGGGTAAATACATAGATCAATCTGATCTTCTATATATATACACACACCCACACACATATATATATTTATATATAATATTACAGAAAAATTTTATGTTTGGGTATTACTTCGCAATGGTATGGGGAGTTGAATGAGGGTATAAGTAAATCAAGATTGGCGTGAGATGATAATAATTGAATCTGAGCGAGTTTCCTTGTACTATTGTGCTTTCTTTTGAATATGATTGGAAATTTCCCATGCTAAAAATATTTGTTTTAATGTCCTTACCATTTGGAGATAGACCCTGAAGGATATACAGGTAAAATGACATCATGTCTGGGACGTGGTTTAAAATATTCAACTAAAATTGTTTGCAAGTCAGTGTGTAGATATGCTGTGGTCTGAAGGTTTGTATCTCCTCAAAGTTCGTATGTTAGAATCCTAACGTCCAATGTGATGGTGTTGCAAGATAGGGCTTTTGGGAGGTGATTAGGTCACGAAGGTGGGGGCCCCCCTGAGTGGGGTTAGTGCCTTACGTATAAGGCCCCACAATGGTTCCTAGTCCCTTCCACCAAATGAGGACACGAGAAGTTTGTTACCCAGAAGACAGCCCTCACCCAACCATGCTGGCACTCTAATCTTGGACTCTTAGCCTCCAGAACTATGAGAAAGAAATTTCTGTTGTTTATAAGCCACCCAGTGTATGGTATTTTTGTTATATGAACCAAGACAAGTACAGTCTAAGACACAATGAAGCAGCCTTTAGCAAAAGAAGTATTCTGATAATTGTTACCACTGGGTGGTGAGTATATGGAGATTTGTTACAGTCCCCTGTGTAATTTGTATGTGGTTGCAAGTTTTTACAATAATTTTTTTTTAATGGGTCAGAGGGACACCTGGGTGGCTCAGCCATTAAGCATCTGCCTTCAACTCTGGTCATGGTCCCGCTGTGCTAGGATCAAGCCCCATGTCAGGCCCCCTGCTTGGCGGGGAGCCTGCTTCTCCCTCTCCAGCTCCCCTCTGCTTGTTCCCTCTCTCACTATCTCTCTCTGTCATAAATAAATAAAATCTTTTAATAAATAAATAAATAATAAAAATGGGACAAAGAAGTGGAGGCCTCATGTTTTCGTGGTACTTTTAGAAGTGTGGAAGGAATCATGCCCTGGGTGAATTTCCCACCAGTGTGGTAGTATTGTTATCCAGGGAATGGGTATTTTTTTTTTTTTTAAGATTTTACTTATTTATTTGACACAGAGAGACACAGCGAGAGAGGGAACACAAGGAGGGGCCAAGGGAGAGGGAGAAGCAAGTCTTCTGCTGAGCAGGGAACCCGATGTGGGGCTCGATCCCAGGACCCTAGGATCATGACCTGAGCCACGGAATGAGTATTTTTTAACAAGCTGTGTCACAGGCTGAGTGTTGGTGCAGTGAGATGGGAAGCCTGGGCTCTGTTGTGGACTGCAGGTTGAGAACAGATTTCTTAGCCACATAGTTGCCCTGCAGGGTGTTCTGACCCCCAGTTCTCCCCCTCCCAGTTCATCCTGCTGGGAGGCAGAAGAGGATAATGGTCAGATTACCTGAAATCAGTCTCCCTGTGTCCAAATGCAAGGGCTACCACTTTTTCTGGCTGTGTGGCCTTGGACATAATCATTTCAGTGCTCTGATCTTCAGTTTTGTCATTAAATAAGAGTAATTCTTGGGGCGCCTGGGTGGCTCAGTGGGTTAAGCCGCTGCCTTCGGCTCAGGTCATGATCTCAGGGTCCTGGGATCGAGTCCCACATCGGGCTCTCTGCTCAGCAGGGGGTCTGCTTCCCTTCCTCTCTCTCTGCCTGCCTCTCTGCCTACTTTGATTTCTCTCTGTCAAATAAATAAATAAAATCTTTAAAAAAAAAAGAGTAATTCTAACATCTTACAGATTTATTATGAAGATTGAACTAGTTATTACATATAAAGTGCTGATCACAGAACTTGATGTGTCACATTTATGTGTTATCATTATGCAAGTTTTGTGGTTAGTATGTTGTTGCTGCTGTTAAGCAGTCCAAGAACAGAAAAAACTTTTTTTCTTTAAAGATTTTTTTATTTTATTTTATTTGAGAGAGAGAGAGAGAGAGAGCATGAGCAGGGGGCGGGCAGAGGGAGAGGGAGAGAGTCTGGAGTGGACTCTGCACGGACCCCAGAGCCCAACACGGGGCTCGATCTCACGAAAGGGCGATCATGAGCTGAGCGAAAACCAAGAGTTGTGCACTTAACCGATGGAGCCGCCTGTGCGCCCCAAGAACTTTCTGAGATAGATGGGATAACTGGGGGCAGAGGCTAAAAAAAAGTCAAAGAAAGAGGTACCATTGTCAACTGATCTACCTACAGAAGCCCATGTGTGACCTGCTGGAGTCACTTTCCTGCCCAGTAGGTACAAGAAGGAATACAAGAAAAAAGCAACTTCCCGACCATGTCCTTTCTCTGCAGAATGAAGTAGAGCTGGGGGAGCTGCTTCTGTCACTGAATTACCTCCCGAGTGCTGGGAGACTGAATGTTGATGTCATTCGAGCCAAGCAACTTCTTCAGACAGATGTAAGCCAAGGTTCAGGTACGGTGCGACCCCTTCTTCCCCAATTTCCTTAACGAGACGTCTGTGTTTGTTTGACCCAGGGCCAAAAAAAAATTTTTTTTCTGCATTTCGGATACTATTACTAAAACCCCGCAAGGATAAACAGATAGCATTTTAGAACTAGGATGGTGGACCAGGAGGGAAAATAAATGATCAGATGTCTCTTAGGGTGAGGCAGGTAAATGGTGGTATCTCAGTAACCCCGTTGTTTTGGGGGATTTGACTGAGACCATGTGTGGTCAGTACTGACCGCCAGATCGTCTGTGCACACGAAACCCCTGAGGAAGGGACCCGCCCTTCTGGCTGCTGTGCCTGCAGTGGAGATGTCAGGCTCCGGGTGGCGCCAGTGTGCACCGACCACCCATTCCCATTTCCCCAGCGCTGGACAGGCCCTGAGGTGTTTTTTTTTCCTCTCAGCTCATTTCAGGTGTACCGTGAATCTTTACAAATCCCGGCTCTGAAAAGACTGTGGTATTTAAAATGTCTTCTTTATAGTAAACCAATTCAAAGATGACTTTTCATGAAATGCAACAGATTGCTTTCCATCTGTATGGAGCTTCTCCCATGACAGCAAAGGATATCATCCTGAAAGTAGCCAGGGTCTCTGGGACCTCTTCAGCTCCTTGGAGAAACCACTGTCTCCTCTAAGGACAGTAGCGAAAAGAAATTACTTTTGCTGTAAACTGACAGCTGCCTCTAGAAGACAACTTGCATTCTCAGAAACCACATTATAAAAATAGAGATTTGGGAGGGGTCAGTGGAGGGAATGGTGTTAAGGCTGGAGAGTTTCAGACTCACCACGATGGGGGAAGCAATAGGATCAAATGATAAAAGGTTCTGGAGTCAAACGGCCTGGAACCAAGTCCTCGTTCTACTACTCACAAATGATGTGGCCTTGGGGAAGATACTTAATCTCCCTAAGCCTCAATTTCTCCATCTGAAAAATTGAGATAACAACAGTATCCATCTCATGGGGTTGCTTAGACAAATATTAAATTAGATAGTGTGCATGAATCTCTTTGTAACTGTAAAGCGATCTAAGAATGATAGTTACTAATCTGCCATCTCTATGCTCCCGTGTATGGAGTTACGGGCTCACTGACATGATAATGGATTTCTAGGGACAAAAAAACCAGGGCAGGCTCTGGGTCTGGATTTTCTTCCACTAGTCCGATCTTAAGCAGACCATTTCCTGTCTTGAGTCTTCAGTGTCTTCATCTGTAAAATGAACACAGTGCCTGACGCATGGGAGGAGCTCAAAAAGTCTTGGATGGTTGGAGGAAGAGAGATAGGGATGAGCAGATAAGCAGCCGGATGGCAAAAAGGAGGGATGGGTAATGGTTGGATGGAAAAAAGGGTGGGTATCTGGACTGATATACGGAAAGATTGGTGGAATGAGGAAAAAAAAGAGAGAAGAAAGAATAGGCAGGTGGTTGGGTTATCAGACAGATGGGAAGTTGGATGGATGGACTGAGTTTCATGAGCTCCAGCGTTCTTTAATTCTGTCTCCAATTCTCAGACCCTTTTGTGAAAATCCAGCTGGTACATGGACTCAAACTTGTGAAAACAAAGAAGACATCCTTCTTAAGAGGCACAATTGATCCTTTCTACAATGAATCCTTCAGCTTCAAAGTTCCCCAAGAAGAACTTGAAAATGCCAGCTTAGTGTTTACAGGTAGGGAGTGGGACCCTGATGAACTCCAGGTGAGACATATAGCCTACTTACTGTCCTAGAGAGAGAAGGTGTCTAGAGAGGGTTGTGTCTGGTGTTCAGCTACCTGGGTGTGAATCCACTTACCATTTGTGGAGTTGGGCAAGATTCATAGAACCATAAAGCATAATTATTACAAATGTGAATTTTAGAGCCAGATTTCCTGGAACTTCTACATAATTGCTGATACGTGGCCCCTCTAAGTCTCAGTTTCTTCATCTATAGAATGTGGGCAATCACAGTACGTGCTTCATAGGTTTGTAAGATTCAGTGAGACTATACAGTGAAGTGAAATCAAGTCTAAAATAATAAGTGTTTACTCTGTTCATTTAGACGCTATGGTGATTCAAGTAGCTTAGAGCCTTATAGGGCAACGTGAGAAACACGTGACCTAACTTGGAGAGGAGGACTTTAAAAGGCTTCATGTACTGCTCTGGTTGAATTTAATCTATTGTTTTCAGGGTATATTAGTTATCTACTGCTGCAGAACAAATATAATGACTTAAAGCAACATTTATTAAGCTCATGGTTCCTGTGGGTCAAGAACCCAGACTCAGCTTCTCTGTGTGCTTCTGGCTGAGGTTCTCTGCCAAGGTTGCAGTCAGGGTATTGGCTGGGCTGCGGTCTTAACACTCATCTGGGGGAGGACCTGTCCTCAAGCTTACTCGTGTAGTTAGTGGTTGGTAGGATCCAGTTCCTCACAGTGAGGGTGCATTGGATTGGAGGCATCCGTTTCCTCCTGGATGTCGGCCGGTGACCTTCCTCTTTTTCTCATGATGTGGGCTTTTCCATGGGGCAGCTCACAACATGGCGGATGGTTTCCATCAGAGTGGGCAGCTGAACAAGACGGAAGCCAGAGTCTTACAGTGACCAAATCTTAGAAATGACATCCTTTTACTTTTGCCGTATTCTGTTCCTTAGAAGCAACGCACTGGGTCCAGCTCATATTCCAGGGGAATATGAGAAAAGGGTGTGAGTACTGGGAGTTAGGGATCACTGGGAGCCATTTAGAACGTGGCTCTCCCCGCATCAAGTTCATAGAATTAATGGTTGTTATATCCTGTGTCTTGTCCCCAGCAGGGCTTCACTCACCTTATTGCTAATACGCATCGTAATTCACCCAGTCAGGTCTGCATCATCCTCATCGGCTTATAAGGCTGGGGACTGAGGCTTAAAACCTAAGCAGTCCACCCAGTCTCCTCCTGGTCGAGTCAAGATTTAAGCTCTGGTCTTCCTCGATCTAAAGATGAGGGGGTCTGCATTTCCCCAAACATCTGGGGAGTGCTGGCAGGGGCACCTGAGCTCACACTGAGGAGTGGTGCTCCAGAGTAATCGGAAGCTTAATCTGTTCGGATCTACTCTAACACCTTAGCTGCTGGTCTCCCGAGAAAGAAGGCCATGGCTGGAGAAAATCCTTGCATGCAAGGCTTCCTCTGCACGGCCTTACTGCTTCTCATTACCAAGATGGCAAATGCTCCATGCTCCAAGACTCCTCTGAGGCATGTTGGTTCTGGGTTTTCTTAGGGCCTGTCACCCGGAGAGTCTGCATCCAGTCAGGGCCCGCCTGCCCTAAGCGGGTCTGACAGTCCTATCTGTTGCAGCCTGGGATGCCTGCTGTCCACGGGTCCCACTCTCCCCAAGGTTTCAGGTAAAGCCAGAGACCGTGATTTCACTGAATCTTTAAATGGTATGGATTATGTAGTGGAAACTCCGCTGACCCGAGATAAGATCCAAGCATGGATCCCAAGTCCCTATTGAGAGGGAAGGACTTAGGTTGCACATTTAGATCAGGAAGGGACCCCAGGGGGACATCAAGTGTTTCCAGAAGGAAAGCTGTGACACTTTTATATTTTACTTAAGATTTTAGGACACAAGTAGCATATGCTGGTCACAGTGAGTGTTATAACCAAAAGAGGAGTTTGGACGGAGAGTCAGAAGAGCAGAGGGGTTAAATGCACGGGCTGTGGAGCCAGGGCCTGGGTCTGGGCTTTATGGCCTTGAGCAAGATCTGTGTGCTTAGATTTTCTCAGCTGTACAATGGGTGTAACCACTCGAGGATGTCTTGAAGGATTGTTGTGTGGCTCAGATGAGGACAAGGTATAATTAGTGCTGAGCACCATCCCTTGTGCAAGACAAGCACTC
This sequence comes from Mustela nigripes, assembly GCF_022355385.1. NCBI lineage: Eukaryota > Metazoa > Chordata > Mammalia > Carnivora > Mustelidae > Mustela > Mustela nigripes. The sequence goes on from NC_081567.1 coordinate 24,976,164, forward strand.
AGTAACCTTGAACTATTCTTTTTTTTTTTTTTTTAAGCTTTTATTTGTTTACTTGACACACAGAGAGAGAAATCACAAGTAAGCAGAGAGGCAGGCAAAGAGAGAGAGGGAAGCAGGCTCTGCTGAGCAGAGAGCCCGATGCAGGGCTCGATCCCAGGACCCTGAGATCATGACCTGAGCTGAAGGCGGAGGCTTTAACCCACTGAGCCACCCAGGTGCCCCAACCAGGAACTATTCTTAATAGGCAAGGTTACTCTCTTTCTCACCCCCCTTCCAGTCCCTTCTCCCTGAGGTCACTGCCCGTAATGTCCTGATATGCTTCATTTCACGCTTTTTTCATCATTCACACAAACATCTTCCGCATATAGAGGATTCAGCTCTTTTGGGAAGTTACTCATTCATTCCAGAAGTGGGGATGAAGCCCTTTCTCTGGGCCAGACACAGTTTCCTGGTGCTGGGAATATCGCCAGGAACAAAACGGACAGCCCCTGCTCTTGGCAGTGGGGGGGGCCTTCGCGGATCATTCTGTGGACACCACCCTGAAAAAGTGGTTTTTGTTTCATTAACACGTGACTGTGTCCAGTCCCTCTAGGTCAGTGCAAATGTGGATGAACCTAGCTCTTTATTTATTTATTTTAAGATTTTATTTATTTATATGACAGACAGAGATCACAAGTAGGCAGAGAGGCAGGCAGAGAGAGAGAGAGGAGGAAGCAGGCTCCCCACTGAGCAAATAGCCCGATGCTGGGCTCGATCCCAGGACCCTGAGATCATGACCTGAGCTAAAGGCAGATGCTTAACCCACTGAGCCACCCAAGCGCCCCATTTATTTTTAATGATTGCGTTACTCATGGAGGGGGACAGGGGAGGATGTGGGGAGGTGTGGGGCGTGTGACGGAACCTGAGATGAGGTGACAAGACTATGGGGCACCCTTCCCAGAAAAACACCCTGAAGGACAGAAAATTTTGCCTTCCGTTGAGAGGGGTTTTTTTTTGAACCCCTTGAATCCGCTATGTGAATCCCATCAGGCAAAAGCCTTGAACTGGAGCAGCACCCCCGTGCCCCACCGCACGGCGGGTGACTGGCATCAGCCGCACCCACCCATCAGACAAGGCCATGCTCTCCATTTGTGGAACGCCTGCTTCTCCTGTTTAAATGTTGGGGTTCCATGCCCCTAGCTCAGGGGTGCCTCTCGTCAGGTTAAAGCCCATTGAAAATATTCTTTCTAGAGAAGGAAGGACCAGAGGTCTTCCTGCCTTCTTAAGGAAGGAAGCTCGGGCTCAGCTCAGGCTACGTTTGACAATCGGCTGGAGCTTTCAGGTGCTTCTAGGAGCGCCTCGGTGCCTCACTGTGTTAATAAGCATCTGCCTTCAGCTCCGGTCATGATCTCAGAGTCCTGGGATCAACCCCCAGTGCTCAGTGAGGAGCCTGCTCCTCCCCCTCCCTCTGTTGCTTCCCCCTGCTCAAGCGCTCTCTCTGTCTCTCTCTAATAGGTAAATAAAATCTTGAAAAAAATAACATAAAGGGCTGCCAGTGACCAGACCCCACCCCGGAGACTATGACCCGCTGGGGACGTTGGCTGTCTCCCTACCTGTGTTTATGTATTTTTAAAGCAGATATTTCTATGCTGAGTCAGGGTTTGGAGCCATAACTGTGAATGGAAATTGCAGCTAGGGTGGCGTTTTACCTAGAGGGCACTGACCGTAGTGATAAAAGAAATCCAGTAGAGCTGGGATCTGTCTGGGCAAAGCTACTGTTGTTCCGAATTCGAATCCTTGACTCTCTAACTTGCTTTATCTATCAGGTAGGAGTGGAAAGCTGTCACCTCCAGGCAAAGGCTCTGAAACCTAGCCTATTAGCTTGTTTCCAAACACTTGATAAAAAAAAAAGTAAGGTTGAGCTGCACTTAGAGCGTATGCCAAGAATCCTGGTAAAAGCCCATAATCAGCCAGCGGGCGGGGCTGGTTAAGCCCTTCCGTTCCTGTGTGGGATGAGGGTTTTTCTTCAGTTTTCAGTCAGGTGATTTCTGCAGCTGAAGTTTAAAAAAAGGGGAAAAATTGCTTTTCAGCTTGTGAGAGAATGACGTGCGGCCCAGAGGCCTTCCGGAAACGTGGAGTAGAGTTGGCCACTGAGGTTAGTGGGCTATTCTTGGAAGTGGGGGAAGAAAAGGAAGGAAAAAAATAAAAAAGAAATACAGCTTGATGAGGCCTTTTCAAAAAATTTAAAAATAGAGTCACTCTGTGATCTAGCAATTCCCCTTCTGGGAATATCCCCAAAAGAACGGAAAGCAGGACTCCCCACAGACATTCGCGCCCCCAGGCTCCTAGCAGCGTTATTCCCAGTAGCAAAAAGGGTGAAGCAGCCCAGGTGTCCATCGACAGACGGATAAATGGATAAATAGAGTGGGATCTATCCATTCAGGGCACAGTTACTCAGCCTTCAAAGGAGGGACATGGTCACATGCTACAACATGGGTGAATCTTGGAGACATTCTGTTAAGGGACGTAGGCCAGAAATGAAAGGGCAAATACTATAGGATGCTGCTTACGTGAGGTACCTCCAGTGGATAGATTGATAGAAAGGAGAGGAGAAGCCGCCTCTGATGTCAAGGGTGGGGTTGGGGGTAGATTTCAGCTCCCTGGGGCAGGAGCTGACCAAGTGTCAGTCTCCACGGACTGAATATTTTTTGAGCACCTACTATGTGTTATGTATTCAACAGAGAACAAGACATTCATGACCCATGTTCTTCTTTTTTTTTAAGATTTTACTTATTTTTTTAATAGATACAGTGAGAGAGGGAACACAAGCAAGGGGAGTGGGAGAGGGAGAAGCAGGCTTCTCGCTGAGCAGGGAGCCGGATGTGGGCCTCTATCTCAGGACCCTGGGACCATGATTTGAGCAGAAGGCAGAGGCTCAACAACTGAGCCACCCAGGCGCTCTATTGTGACATATATATTATCATTGTGTTTCATTCTAGTGGGGGACAGGCGGACGTCAGTCCAAGGCCAAAGCAATCATGACGTAATTGTGAATCAGTCTAGAGGTTATGAAGGAGAAAAGCAAGGTGTGTTGCAAATGCCCAACCTGTCCGGGGAGTGAGCCGGTGATAGGTTAGCTGGACGTGGAAGGTTGTGGGGAGTGAGGCGAGAGCAGACAGGCCTCCAGCCCAGAAGGGAAACTGAGGTCTTGGAGGGAAATGGAGGCCAGCATCATCGTTCAGCTTGGGTGCTGACAGGTTGACAGGGGTCAGCAGGGAAGCCCCATGCTCAAGGCAGCTGCTACCGGAATTACCCTGAGCACAGGCTCAGAAGGAGGGGAAGTCCACCAGTGATGACCAGGGTCCAGGCAGCTGCAGAACACGCAAGAAGAGAAACCAAGGCAGTGACCGACACTCCTAGCTCTTTTGCCAACCTTAGTGTGTCTAGCTAGGACTAGAGAGTGTGGAGTCCCCATCCATCACGTCTCCTAGGGATTTGTTCAAAACGCAGGTCCTGATTCAGTCGGCCTGGTCTGCGGCTTGGGATTCTGCCTTTCAACGGCGCTCAGGTGCTGCCAATGCTGTGGGTCTGCAGACCACACTTTGGGGGAGAGAATACACAGAAGACCCCAGAAGAGCGGCTGGGTAAGCCCCAGTCATCCCACGTGCATTAGAAGGAATCAGGCTCTTGCAGGGATCCTTACCCCTGCTTCTCCACTAGACTGCTAACCCCATCTGTCGTTAGTGTTATGTTGGGACTGTAAAAAAATCCTGATGCCCAGGTCCCAGGCAGGGCAACGGAGTGGGCCAGGGCTTCTGTGTTTGGGGCGAGGGGTGTGTTTTTCACCGCTCCCCAGTGGCCTCTCTCGCCCAGCCCAGGGTTGGCAGCAGCTGCCCATAGTGTTCTGCCTCCCTCCCCGCCCCACGCTGTCTGCTGGGAGGCCTCCCAGGCCCCTCTGTGAGACTGAGTTCCAAGGTACCTGGTCTGCTTCCATAATTGCTTGGCTTTCTGTGGCTGCAGCATCTAATTGGTTAATTGAATCTGCTGGTGAGCTGAGGTGCAGGGGAGGGGCGCGGGGGGGGGGTGGCAGAGGAGGAGAGGGGAGGTAGAGAGCAATGCTGCCACCGGGAAGACCTCAGGGCTGGATGAGCCCCAGAGGACATGCTGCGAAAGCAGACCTGGAGAAGCTGAGGGTTTCCAGCAGAGGAGAGAGGAGGAAATTATTGTGAGAGGGACATAGCCATTCTGCATGGGCCAGAAGATCCCTTGAGATGGAGAGGTGCTGTGGCTTTGTTCTGGGACACAGATGTTCCCCAGCATCTGGCCTCAGCCCACCTCTGCCCCAGCTCCTCCCTGCGGCCTCTGTCTTCTCTCCCCACCCGACTCCTTGGGCACCAGGCCCAGCCCCGCCTACGAGAGAAACGGTTGCGGGGCCACTCCAAGGACCGGTGGGAGTGAGATGCAGTTTTTGGTTCAGATGTCATCTCTGCCGCTCAGCAGGTGTATGTGACCTTGGGCAAATGACATCCCTGCCATGCAGTTTCCTTCTCTTCCCACCTCAGTACATCATAGAACTTTAGACAGTGCCTTCTGCATAGTCCGTGCTCAGCAAATACCGAACGTGGTGGTGACGGTGGTGATGAGGACGGTGCTGTTGGACCTTGCTGTAGAAGAGCGGACCCTGGAATTACGCAGACTCTGGTTGGAATCTTGGCCCCACTGGTAACCAGCTGTGTGACTTGAAGCAGATGCCTCCCCCTCTCTGAGCCGGGTCTTTGTCTTGTGTAACATGTTTAAAATAGCAAATCATTCCTCTCATGGGAACTAAAGGCAGCTCAGCACATGGACCTGCCCATCCCGGAAATAGCCGCTTGGAAAATCATGCCCATTGTTTTAATAATTCCAGTGTTGTTTAATAATTCCGGCGTTGAAATGCTGGCTCTTTGGAGGTGAATAGGCCGGGGTCGCGTCCTGAGCAGTGTCCGCTCCTGATCACCATCGCCCTAAAGCTGCCAGCTGGTTCGGTGTCCCGGAACCAGGGACGGACTGGCTGCGCCCACTCCGCTACAGAACCGGCCTGTTCTGTGCTCCCCGCCGGGTGCTGGGGTTGGCAGCGTGTCGCGGGAGCTGGCGGGGGCACCTGGCTCCAGACCCAGACGCAATCATGGGAAGTAAGCGGCAGAGCAGGAGGGACCAAAGCCTCCACGTTCTAGACGGCGGGTAATGAAAGGGGGCCTCTGGGAGCCAGAGTGTGGGAAACACTACAGAGAGGACACAGCTCCAGAAGGAGGCCCACAGAGTTAGGTGTGAACTCCTGGGCTCACCCTGGAGTTGCCCTCACAGAGTGGATATGACCCTGACCAGTATAAGAGAGACTTTGAGAACTGAACTATAGTGTAGATGACCGCCCCGGTCTGCGGCTGACCCTTGAGGACCCTTTGAAAACTGAAAAACCTTTGGCCTAACAGCTCCTCGAAGGCAGGTTAGAACATGTGGTCTGAAGCCAACCTACTCAGTTGCCTGGTACAGCCAAAAAAAAGTCCATATATTTAGTAGGATTCAAGCAAGACCTAGAGTCTTCTAATATTCAAGATGTCCAGGATACCATCTGGAACAACCTGATTCATAAAGAACCGGTCTAGTCTGGCGAATTCTCAGAGAAAACATAATCAGCAGGCACCCACCATGGGATGACCCAGACGGTGGGATGGTCACACAGACTTTAGAGCGGTGATTGTTACCATGCGCCAAGAAGGCAGGGTGAATCCTCTTGAAAAGTATGCTGAGACGGAGGCTGCTGCGGGTAGAGAAACAGAAGAAAAGAACTTGAGTAGAAAATTTCAAATCGAATAAAATGTTCACTGGATGGGGTCCGTGGCAGATGTTAGAGGAAAGAGTTAAGGAACGTACAGATAGACGGAGAGAAAGTACACACGATGAGCAACAGAATAAAAAGATTGGGGGAAAAGAGGAACAGAAGGGAAAAAAAGAAACCTATGGAGCAACGTTGACTCAGCCGAGTATTCGTGTCATGCGAATCCCGAAAAGAGGAGCGAGGAGAAACAGGAGGTACCGCGGCGGGCCACTTACCCCAAAGGCCCCACGACTTCCTTAACAGGTTGCTGGACCGTGGGCTCAGCAGAACCTTCCCGGAAAGCGATAGCAAGTCACGAGGAGACAGTATCTATCACACCAGGGTTCGGGTCAGTCAGACCGAGCTTCAGTCTCTGACTGGGGGCAAATGGCTTTGCCTCTCTGACCCTCCGTTTCCTTGACCAAACCACGGGGGACATCGTACTTGTGTTTATCGTGGAACTCGGGTGCGTTCATTATCTCCTCTAATCTTTTGATAAACGTGGAAGGTGCGAGCTGCTCTATAGCCATTTTTCAGCTGGGGAGATTGAAGCTCAGCGAAGGGAATGACAGGGAGTGGAGCTAATTGCAAAGTCGGGGGGCCTGGTCCTCACAAGACTGCGCTGGCTTTGTCCAGCTGGCTGGACATGCGTAGTCCCTGAACCCATGCGGTTTCAGTAATTCATGAGAATGACTCCCAGGACTCAGGAAGGTGCTTCTTAGATCTGTAATTTTTAGGATGGCAAAAGGATGCAGATTAAAATCAGCCCAGGGAAGAGACACACGGAGGATGGGAAGTGGAGCTTTCAATTATTTTGTCCCCATGGAGTCATGGACGGTGTTACCTCCTCCTGCTTACCGACTGGGTCATGTGCACAGAATATTGCCAGCAAAGGGAATTGCCACCTGAGCCTTAGGTGTCCAGAGTTTTTGCTGCGGCTCAATCCTGTACTCTCAGGGAGCTGGCCTTTGGTCTCCAGCACCTTTGGTCTCCAGACACCTTTACCAGATATTCCACGAGCCTGGAAATCACCTCCAAGGAGCCAGGGGTATAGAGCCAAAGTCTCTCTTTGGATAAGATGAGCTCTTCACTACGCAGGAAGTAGCTAGTCCCTGATGCCAAGTTACCCAGCTGGTGAGTGGTTGGGCCAGGCTTCCATCCCAAGTACTTTGGTTCCAAAGTCTTCCTCACTCTTAACCACTACGCTTTAATGAGCGTAGGAATCTTCTGGGGACCTTGTCAAAATGTGGATTCTGAGTCAGTAAGTCTGGAAGAGACCTGAGCATCTGGATTTCTTTCCTTTTTTTTTTAAGATTTTATTTACTTGTTAGCGCATGCAAGCAGGGGAGCAGCAGGCAGAGGTAGAGGAGGAAGCAGTCTCTCCGCCGAGCAAGGAGCCTGATGCAGGACTCCATCCCAGGACCCTGGGATCATGACCTGAGCTGAAGGCAGCAGCTTAACCCACTAAGCCACTCAGGCATCCCAGTGTCTGGATTTCTAGTAAGCTCTGGGTAACGCTGATGCTGGGGTCTAAAGACCACTCTTCAAATAGCAAGAAGACACTTCATCCGTTCTCCCATGTTACCCCAATATGTCCAGAGCACAGAAGGCAGTGTGAGTTTGGAAAAGTAGCACCGGGCAGGTTGACTAGAGCCTGTAAGATTAGAAGCTCTATTTTTTTTTTTTTTTTCCCTAAGTGCCTAGAAAAACCTTTGGAGGGTTTTGACCAAGGAAGTGCTATGATCCTCTTTTAAAGTATCCTCCAGCTGTTGAATGGAGATTGGCGTTGTCGGGAGATAAGAGGGGGACCCAGGAGACCATCTGGGACGCTGGTCTAAGCGGGAGGGCATGGTGGCTTGGACCAGGGAGGTAGCAGAAGGGTTTCAGAGAAGGTACTCAGTGGGAAATAATGTAGCAGGCAGAGTCAACAGAAAGGGCTCATGGATCAGATATAAAGGACAGTGCTCTATTTGGGCAAGCTACTTAACCCTCTGAATGAGGATTTCCTCGTCAGTAGATTTCAGCCCCCCCCCCCCCTCCTAGGGTGTCGTAGGGACAAAGAGAAATGAAGTATGTAATGTGCTTAGAATAGTGCTTGGCCCTTAGTGAGGGCTCAGTGGATTGTGGCATCGAACCTGGACGTGGGTAGAGGTGGAAAGCCAGCCAAGCAGTCAGGAGATGGAAGCAGACCCCAGCTACCCTGGAGCTCTCCTGGCAGAGCACAGAGCCCACGTGGCACCCCCACCTCACCTTTCCTCCAGAGAGCTCCTTGAGCTGCCAAAACCATCCACCCAGGTGGTAAAACTTGGCTGGATCTTAAACATTCATTTTGGGGTCTGGTGGCAGCCTTTAAAGACCAGTCCAGCTGCCAGGGCTCCTGGGAGCTTTACTCCGTTTGTGTGGCTGTTTAATGACTCTGGTGCCTTTGGATGGAGCCTCCTTCGAGGCACGTCCCCATGGGGGAAAGCATCAGGGGGCTGGGGATTTGTCCAACCACACGTGTCCCTGCAGAGCCCTAGCTGGGAGCGCGAAAGGGGAGCCAGTGAAGGTCAGGTTCAGCTTTGCCTTGGGTCCCCAAGCTGGCGAGAAGCAGCTGGGTTCAGCAGCCAGGGCCAGAGCCTAGTGGCTGTGAGATGAAGGCTGCCACATGGACGAAATCAGAAACCAAGAATATCCTTTCCGGACAGCCCTTCTGTCCCTTGCCTTCTCTACTGCTCCCGCCCCGAGCCGCCAGTCAGTGGGGCGAAGGCTTAACCTTTAAAAGGCTAGGGACCGTGGGGCACCGGCTGGGTGTCCTTTCTCTCCCTACATCTTGGAGAAACCTTGTGAAAATAGCTTCAGCTTAGGTGTCAGAGAACCAGGTCCGAAAGAGCTTGGTTGCTGAATCAACCCAAGCAGGACCTTTTCATCTCATGGAGCCTGCGTTTTCTGTCTTTTGGACGCATCTAAGATCTACCTTGAGATGGCTCATTCTGTCTCTAAAAATGACAGCAGACATATATGCATTAACTCATTTAATCCTCAGAGCAGCTCTGTGATGTAGGAATTACCATCATTTTATGATTGGGGAAACTGAGGCAGTGCTCGGAGGAGTAGTGTGCCCCAGGACCTGGGGTTAGGATTCAAAGTCAGGTGATGTGGGTCCAGAATCTGGGCTCTCAATCACTGAGTTACACAGCCTCGAATCTTTATCAGGCCCCTATTATGTTGAAGTGCAGTGCCTAGTTGCTGGAGAAATAGCAGAAAAGCAGAAATAATTAATTCTTCCTTGATACTGGCATGCTAGTTGGGGTGAGACAAATCAATACCTAAGTAGTAATGGACTGTGGTGACGGGGGTTGGAGCATCCCTTTAAACTGGGCAGTATAAGCTGAGAAAGGGCCAGCTGTGCAAAGATCAGGGAGAGGAGTATTCTAGGCAGAGGAATTGGCAAGTACAAAGGCCCTGGGGCAGAGTGAGTAAAAAGGTGAAAGTGGCCAGAGCATAGTTAATGCAGGGAGTAAATTACACGTGAGATCCAGAGCAATAAGTAGGGGTCATGGTAAGCTCAGATGACAAGTATTTAGTGAACACCTACTGTGTGCCTAAGACTGTTAGGCACTGGAGAAACTAGTGAACGTGACAGATGTGGCTTCTGCCTTCACGAAGGAGTGAGATAATATGTGTGCGGGGATACTTAGCACATAGCAGATGCTCAGTGGGTGTAATTTTCTCTTTCCCTGCGTGTAAGTTGATGTGAAAACTGCTCCCCTGGGTTTCTGCCTAGCTCCCAGCCCCCACACTAAAGCAGGAAGTCGTTGGCTTGTAATGGCAATCATTTCTAGAGACTGCCTGGCCGAGGGCATTATTCGCCCACAAACAGGTGGGTGAAAGATCAGCAGAGTGGGCACAGGGGTCGGCCTTCCTGCTCTGTGTGGTGCCCTCGCACTGGCCAGGGGAGGCAGGGTCTTTGGGGGCTTAACGCGTGGCCATGCTCTTTGTGATCCTGAGTTACAGAGCAGGCCCAGGAAGACTGTCCACTGGCTCAGGGCCAAAGTTGTGAACGTGTTTGCTTCTAGGTCTTTTTAAGAATTTTTTTTAAAGATTTTTATTCATTTATTTGAGAGGACAGGAGAGGGGGCACAAGCACGAGCGGGGGGAGCAGCAGAGGAAGAAGCAGGCTCCCCCCTGAGCAGGGAGCCTGACACGGGGCTCAGTCCCCAGACCCGGGGATCATGACCTGAGAAGAAGGCAGATGCTTAACTGACAGAGCCCCCCAGGTGCTCCGGCTTTTAGGTTTTATCTTGCTTAATTTTATCGGGGATGGAGAAAGCAAAAGAAGGACAGCCTTAAGGTTGATTCGTCTGTGGGATCCTCTTGCATTTTTATTCAAGGTCACCGTGGCCTCTCAGTGGAATCTTTGGTAAGGAAGAGCCAGGACGCTTCGGACATGCATGGACAGCTGTGTGAGAAAATAACGGTCCCCAGCCTTCCTACCAGAAGTTTCCCTAAAGCCTCTGTATGTCTCTTAGGCATTTGAGGACTGGGGCAAATCATCCTTCCCCAGGTTATTGAGCGTGACTCAGAAAAGAAGTCACAGAAGGGGTAATGGGAAGGGCAGGGATTCGGGGGTACATTGTCTTCTCACTCCTAATAGAGGCCCCCTCCATTAAGGCTTAGTAAGTCCAGGCACAGCCCCAAGGACTCTCTCAGTTGATCCTCACAACAACTGAATGAGAGAGGTACCAGTGTTATACCCATTTTACAGAGGAGGAAACAAACTCAGCTGACTTGTTAGATGTTCCTGTGTTAGCCGAGGTCAGGAAAGGCTGCTGTCGCGGGTTGGCCATGCTGGTTTGGGGTTTACCGCCATCAGAGCTGATCTCTTGCTCGTGCACTGGTGTCTGTGGGGCCTTTCACGAGTGGCCTTCCGTGCAAGGACTCAGCGAGCCGGGCCCTGTCCGGTTTGTGGCTCTGCCATCTTTATGGGCCTTGGTGGTTAGCAGAGGGAGAGAGGGGAGGATTGTGTGGGAAGTTTTAATAGGCTGGGTCTAGAAGTTGGAAATATCCCTTCCACTTCCACTCCGACCCTCTCGGCTACAACTTCCTGCGGGGGAGGCTGGCTTTATAGTCTGGGAAGAAAAGACTTTGGTGACCTCACAGCCACCTCTGCCGTAGCTACCCATGGAGGCAAATAAAAGCCATCCTGGGCCCCGAACAAGCCTGGTCCACTGCCTCCCCAAGCCCCCCCATGGCCCTGAGTTCGCCATGAGCGTCCCCAGCCTCGGGGACTTCCGCCTGACGAGAGCAGACCTCCTAGTGAATTCGCCACATAACCTTTAGGCTGTGAAGCACTGGACACCTGCTGACGTGGGCAAGTCGTCAGACCCGGGGCCCTCGGCTGGGCTGATGTTGTCCCCCAGCGGCGTCCAGAAGCGTTCGTGGTTGTCACAACTCCAGGCGCACTGTTGGCATGTCGTACGTCGAGGTCAAGGATGTTGCTCACATCCCACAGTGCATGGACCAGCCACCACCCACATCCCGCAGTGGCGACACCCCCGAGCTTGGGCAGTGGTCTCTGCTGGTCTCCGAGTCTGCGGAGCAGGGTCGGCGAAGGGGTGTCGGCTCCGAGCCAGTCTTCCCCAGTCCTGCCCCAGTCCTGCCCCTCTCGGAGGCTTGTTGATTCTCCTGACGACCTCTTCTCCTCTCTGCATTTCTAGCAGTTTTTCTTTGGCTGCCTGAGTGTGAAGAATTCAGGGGCAGAAACCCGAGGGAATCTGTGCTCATCTGTGCAGATTTTTCAAATGGCTTCCCAGCTTCCATAAGAATTTGGGCAGACAGAACCTGTCCGCTTGGCTCACGAGCTCGTCTCCCCGGTGGTGTGACCTGGACAGATGGCCCGCAGCCTGGCTCCGTGGGAGAGGGGGTGGGGAGCCCGCTCAGGATGTTTAAATCTCGTTTCTGCTCCTCCCCACCTTGTGGTGGGTGCCTGTCACCTGTGTATGGTGACACCGAGGGTTTATAAGGGAAAAAGGGGTTCTGGTGGATTTTCAGTGTTGTTATGATAAGGAGTATATATTTATACAGACATATATACATACGTATGAATATATGTGTGTATATCGTGCAACCATATAGGAGAGAGTAGACTAAAAAGTAAAAAACCCTAATTCTTCCTACATAAAGGTAATCACTCCTCACAAGCCTTCGCTCTAAGAACAGATACATTTCTGTGTGTGTGAAAATGTGCCCGTGTGTGCGTGTATATGGGAGCAGGTGTACAGGAGTGTGTGTTTGTGTGTGTGTGTATCTCTGTCCACTAGTGTTAGTGTCCAGAATAGATCTACTTTGATGCAGCTTGCTCCTTTCATACACTAGATCGGGGATGTTTTTCCATGCTGGCATGTTTACACATACGCAGGCCAGGTGCTGTGGATACAGTAGTGAGCAAATGAGACAACAGTCGTGGTGTCATCAGATGACTTCCTGAATGTGGGAAGTCAGGTAGTAAACAAAGCAACTGTCTGGCGCAGTTCCGTGCTAAGGAGGAAACAGAGAATCGTGAAGGTTGGGGGAGGATGGCAGCTTTTTCTAAGATGGCCGGGCCTCACGGAGAAGGTGACATTGGAGCCAAGATGGGAAGGAGGTGGGAGATGGGCCACGTGGAAGAGCATCGCAGCCAAAAAGAATATCAAGGGCCAGAGCTCTTAGGTGGGAGGGAGAGCGCGCGGGATCGGTGTGGCTGACGCGGAGTGCGCATTCCCCCTCATTATTTTTAATGACCGCGTGATACTTCGTTAAGTCCAGGAGTTGAAGAATGTATTTAATTAGTCCCCTGTTGGTAACATTGGGATTCGTTCCAGAGGGGTTTTTTTTGCCCTTTAGGAACGTTACTGGGGTGGGCACCCTCGGCGTGTCTGCGTGGGTATGTTCAGTGTACCATGAGCTAAAAACACACCGGTGGGGCTTGCTTGGCTGAAGCATGTATGTTTGTCCATTTGGATAGCTGTCGTCAAGATGGGCAGTGCAGGGGCATCTGGGTGGCTCAGTTGGTTAAGCATCCAGCTCTTGGTTCTGGCTCAGGTCGTGATCTCAGGGTCCTGGGATCGAGCCCCACATTGGGCTTCCTGCTCAGCGGGGGTCTGCTTGTCTCCCTCTCCCTCTGCTCCTCCCCCTGCTCTCTCTCTCTAAAATAAATAAATTAATTTTAAAATATCTGCAGTCCCCCCAAAAAAGTGACAACAATTTTTACTCTTGTGTCTTCTTGCAGTATGCGTTTGAAACAAATGACTTTGGCGAATTTTTTACACCTTTATGGCCCACAAAGGCCCTAACTCCTTTCCCCCCACAAAAAGGATTCTTGTAAGGCAGAAATAAACAGACTTTGAAGATTATGAAGTGTTGAACAACTATGAGATGTTAAATTTTTACCTTTAAAAAGCATTTTGATTTTTAATTCTGTATTGTTTAATACTTCACATATATGGGGAAAAAATCACAGGCATTCATTTTACCCCCCCACCCAAATTTGTCTTAGATTAGTTTTTCATCTCTCAGTTGGCCTAGGCAAAGCAGTTCCACATTGGTCCCTGGCTTCAAAAGCCCAGGGTGTGCAATTATTTTATTTTGAAACGAGTGAAAACGTGATAAATGGGCTTGATCAAGATGTAAAACTTTTGCCTTTGAAAGATGTAGTTAAGAAAATAAAAGAGCAAAGCACATCCCAAGAGAAATTTTTTGTAAAACATATCCAATGAAGAGCCTATATCCAGAATATATAAAGAAATTGAGTAATTCAAGAACAAGATAAACAGTCTAGGATCCAGTAAAAAAGTGGCAAAGATTTGAACAGATGCACTTTGCAAGAAGACGCAGCAGTGGCAAAGAAACACCTGAAAAGATGCTGTACTTCATTAGTCATTAGAAATGCAAAGTAAAGGGGCGCCGGGGTGGCTCAGCCGGTTAAGCGCCTGTGCCTTCCTCTCAGGTCATGGTCCCAGGGTCCTGGGACTAAGCCCTGCATTGGGCTCCCTGCTCAGTGGAGAGCCTGCTTCTCCCTCTGCCTGCCACTCCCTCTGCTGGTGTGCTCGCTCGCTCTCTCTCTCTCTCTGTCAGATAAATAAATCTTAAGGAAAAGAGAGAAATGCCAGGTAAAACCACAGTAATATCCACTGCAAACCCACTAGTACAGTTCAGTGTAAAGACAAAAAATGCTAAGTGTTAGTGAGGACGTGGGACCGCTAGGACTCTACTATGTTTCAGGTGAGAATGGCAGACGGCGATAAGCACTTTGCAAAGCAGATGCCGTGACCTCATAAAGTTAGACACACATTGACCATACGAACCAGTGATGCTGCTGGAAGTAGAAGGGATTTACCCCAGAGACATGAAAACAGGTGTCCAACAAGGTCGTGTACACCCATGTTCCTAACAGCATTATTTGTAATGGGCAAAAAACTGAAAAACTGAAAACAGCCCCAATGCCCATTATTGACTGAATAAACCCAGTGCCCATCTTGGATGAATAAACCAATTGTGATACATTGTATCTTTGAATCCTACTCAGCAATAAAAAAGAATAAAATACGAATACACATACAGACAGCTGAATTTCAGAAACAGTAAACTAAATGAGTGCAAATGAGTCTATACTATATGATCCTATTTTTATGAAATTCTAGTGACAATGAAACTTGGCCCACTGGGGTCAGGAAAGAGGGGTTTTTTGTTTGTTTGTTTGTTTGTTTGTTTGTTTCTAAGAGAAAACTTTTTTTAGGGAGAGAGAACTCTATCTTGATTGTAGTGGTAGTTAAATGATTTCCATCAGTCATCAGAATTCATCCAATTGTGTGCTTAAAATGGGTGGATTTTATTCTAGGAAAAAAAATACTTCAGTAAACAAAACCAAGGGGAAAATTTTTTTTTTTAATAAAACATGTGGATGTGATTTTATTTTGCATTTCTTGGATGACTCATGGTATGGGACATCTTTCATGGGCTTTACCTGTGGAAGGGAGGGGCTTGCCCGGAGCAGGATCCAGTGTGTTCATTGGTCCAAAGTAGACTTGAATCATTTGTTTGCTATTGCGGTCAGACGGAATATCAGGGTTCTGGATCCTTCCATTCAGGCCCAGGACAGTGTTCTGGCCACATGTGGTCTGGTTATTGTGGTCATTGGGATAACCTGGCAGGACCCACCAGGCACTGCTTGGCATCTCTCCAGGTAGAGAAGCCTTGTTCATTCCTGTGTCCCCGGTGGCTCACCAGGTTCCCTTCTGGTCTGGGATTCAACAACTCCATGACCAGTCTGTGGGTGGGGTCGCCACACAGACCTAAAAACTGATATTTCTCTGGCATAAAGAAGCAGATTAATGGGGGTGCTTTGCTGGCTCAGTCAGTAGAGCTTGGGACTCTGAACCTCAGGGTCATGAGTTCAGGCCCCACATTGGGCATGGAACCTACTTAAAAAACAAAACAAAACAGGTTAACAGCCATGAAAGTGAAACCAGTTGAGTTTGTGTGTTCGTTTTTTACGATCTCAACATTTTATGGAGAACCTTTAAAAAAATATTGGAAGAATTATTCAGTCAACACCCATATTCCCACCACCTAGATTTTACAATGAATATTTTGCTCTTTGCTTTACCACACATCTATCCATACCTCTGTCTCTCAGTTCATATTTTTTTTCAAGCATTTCAAGATCAGTTACAAACATTAGTCCCATTCATCTGTTTTTTAAAGCTGACTTTTTGTTGAAGTTTAGCATAGAGAAAATCATTACATAGGCATGATTGATGAAACCGTTGGCTGTTGGTGGTTAAGTCCATCTCCTGCCCCTCTCCCCTCTCTGGAGGCTGGGGGTTGGAATGGGCTGAAAGGTCCGACCCTCTAATCACGCCTTGGTCTTTCTGGCAGCAGCTCCCATCCTGAAACTATCTGGCTACCTCCGCCACCGACCATCTCATTAGTATACGAGAAGACACGCATCACTTGAAGATTCCGTGGGACTTCGAAGCTCCTGGGCCATGATCCCGGGACTAAGACCAAATATTATAACACGAGATGCTCTTATCACCCCATCACTTGGGAAATTACAAGAGTTTTAGGAGCTTTGTGTCAGAAAGTGGGGGCAGAGACCAAATATATATATTTATGCCACTCCCATGGCTCTTCAGTTGCATATAGGCTATGGCTTCTTTCTTCTACAATGGCAGAGGAGTTGGGACAGAGACTCTAGGCCCTTGAAGCCTAAAATCTTTACTGTCTGGCTCTTTATGGTAAAAGTCTGCCTATCCTTGTACTAAAGTAACACCTCTGGGCTTTCTTTATTCATTTTATTTTTTTTCTTAATTTTATTTATTTGAGAGAGAGAGAGAGAGCATGAGGAGGAGGAGGGGAAGAGCGACAGGGAGGTGTTGGCTTCCCGCTGAGCAGGGAGCCCAGTGCAGGACTTGATCCCAGAACCCTGGGATCTTGACCTGAGCCAAAGGCAGACAGTTAATGGACTGAGCCAGCTAGGTGCCTCTATTCATTTTACTGTTTGCTTTATTCTCTGTTATCTTGTATTTACTTGCCCAGGGAGGAATTGACTTACCTGACTGGGACCTGGTAAGCTTCCCATCTGAAGGTCCACGGTCTTCTGCTGGATGGGATTAAGGTGTTCAGGGTCTCCCAGCCCTCCTCTCCTCGCTGGGACCTACAAGCCTACAACGGAGAGCATCCTCTGTAGCCCCTTCCCTGAGCCTGCTGGTCAGGCCTGCCCATGCCCCGACGAGGCTTGCATTGTGTTTGGTCAGAGAAGTTTAATTCCAGGGGAACAAACAGTAGGGTCAGGCCCCTTCCTACAATCCAACTGAACTACCAATCCTGCTGATAACGTTGCTCTGCAGCCAACACCGTGTACCTAACCTGACCCCATGAGACTTCCCGGGGAGCTTGTGAAAAGCACTGGCATCCAGTCCCCTGCGCCCCAGACCCATCAACAGAACCTCTTGGGCTGGGGTCTGGGGACTAGTATTTTTTTAAGAGCCTTCCCAGGGATTCGCACGTCGGCGGTCTTTCTCCTTTGTTTTCCCAGTTGTTCCTCAGTTATTTCAGAGGACAGAGAGGGGGAAGATTTGGTTAATTATCCCCCGGAAGCTTCAGCAGGTGTCTTGCAGCAGGCTCTGAAGCTGGTTTGTAGTATTTCCCCCTGAGCAATGCCAGCGTCTCTGAGACAAGTGTACAAGGGTGGTTCTCTCTCAGACAGACAAATTTTGGTTGTTCGTGTAAAAACAAGCACATTACGTTATCGTCACACTTCTAAATGCTTCCTTCTAGACGGGTGTGATTCAGATCTGAAAGTGATGCTTCAACCCATATGTCGTCTTGATAAACGCAGGCTCCGCATGGCTCAGTTTCCACACAGAGGAGTAAAGAAATGGCCCAGCCGCGGTCCAACGGAGTTTTAAAAGGGATTTTAATCTTTTTTTTTTTTTTTTTAAGATTTATTTAGAGAGAGGTGGGGGGAGGAAGAGCCGAGGGGGAGAGAGTCTCAAGCAGACTCTGCCCTTCCAGGCTCGATCTCATGACCCTGAAATCACGACCTGAGCCGGAGCCAAGAGTCAGACACTTGACTCACCATGCCGCGCAGGTGCCCTAAAAGGAATGTCAGTCTTTTGACTCCTGGGTCTTGAGGAAGGAGGAAGAGACCTCATCCAGAAGCCATGGCGACCTCTTGCCCCTCTCCCCTCAAAGACCTCTTCCTCCACTCCCCAGTTCATGATGGTGGATTAATGAAGGGGAACCCCAGGTCGCATGCTTTCCCCTGAAGGCAGCATTTCTCAGCCCCGTTGCCTGTGGACATTTGGGGCGGGTAGATTATTGTGAGGCTGTCCTGAGTACGGTAGGATGGCGAGCAGCATCTCCTCTCTAGTGGTGACAATCCAAGTGTCTCCTACACAGTCAATTTGGGGAGCAGAATGGGGCCAGCTGAGAGCCCCTGTGTTAATGGAATCAAACAACTCACTTTAATCCGGTGGTAGTTCCTAAAGATCTGGCCACAAGAGGCCTCTCCTCTGGGCCTTGTGCTTTCAGTGGGCTAAGAGGACTGAAGGCAAACCCAGCGAGTCGAGGTGACGTCCCAGCCCGTGCTCAGGGCTCTCTCCAGGCCCTCCTCAGGAAAGCGGGCCAGGGTGGTGGTGTGTGAGCTCTAGACCCAAGAGATAATGATCGACTTCCTTGTGAATAGACATGTGGATAAAATCATTTGGTGTCTTCGCGAATCCATGGAACGGGGGCTGACACGTGATCAGTGCTGTGTAAGTGTCAGGTGCCACTGTGACAGTTTTCATAGCACTAGTCTGGAGACATAAGACAGCTTTTGTGTCTGCTGGCCAGCTGAAGAAGAGGCCATTCAGATGATGGAGGCAAACCTGACCCTGCTGGGCCCCGCAGAGACGATGGGACGGTCTCCACTGTGGCCCCTTCGCAAGGGGTTTCCGAGGCTCGGTCTGACTCTTGACGCCTCTTGCCCTACAGGCCATCGTGGGGGGCTCACTGCCCTTCTGACACACATGCATGCAATGTATTTCTGCTCCAGGTCTTGTTTTTGTCATACAGCGGGCTCAGTGGATGGGGGAATGGGTGAGACTTTTCTGAGACAAGAGATGTCAAAGTGTTGCTGGGCTCTGAGTGTCCGTCCGTACTGTGCCGCATGCAGGCTCTGTGACCTCGGGCGCTCAACCTCCAAACCCCTACAAGCCTCACATTCTCCGTCTGCAAAAGGATATAAAAGGTACCTTCCCTAATAGGACTATGGTGTGGATTGAGTGAAAAAATGTATATAAACTACTCTTCTCGGTGCCTAGCATACAGGACTCAGAATTTGGTATTGCTGGTTTTGTTTTTTGAGGAGTTTTTTTTTTCTTTTTTTAGAAAGTGAGAGAGAACATGTGTGTGTGTGCACATGAACAAGGGGGAATGGTGGGGGAGCGGCAGGGGAACAGGGAAAGAGAGCATTTTTTTTTTGAAAGAGAGAATCTTAAGCAGACTCCTCACCCAGTTTAGAGCCCAATCTCATGACCCTGAGACCATGACCTGAGCCAAAGTCAAGAGTCAGACCCTCAACCCACTGAGCCACCCAGGGGTCCTAGTATTACTGTTTTTTAATTACAATAATACTGTTACCTAAACTCTTCATTTTGACCATTGGAAGGAAAAACATGGAGGAAAATGTTCTGTCCGAGCAGCTGCTATGAATCACAAAATGAAACCTCACTCTTTTTTTTTTTTTTTAAAGATTTAATTTATTTATTTGTGAGAGAGACAGTGAGAGAGATCATGAGAGGGGAGAAGGTCAGAGGGAGAAGCAGACTCCCCATGGAGCAGGGAGCCAGATGTGGGACTCGATCCCAGGACTCTGGGATCATGACCTGAGCTGACGGCAGTCACTTAACCAACTGAGCCACCCAGGCGCCCAGATGAAACCTCACTCTTTTTGTGTGTGTGTATGTTTACTCTTGCATTACTTGCTTTTGTTATAATAAGCATACATTAGTTTTGTAACTAAACATAATGTACAGAGAGTAAGGTAATAACTATCAAAAGTGATTATAAATTTCATCAGAAATAACATATTTGTGAGAAATTAGAGTATTGAGTGGGGAGAATTGCCCTCTGGATTATAAGATAGTATAAAACTACAATCATTAAAATATTATGGTGCTGATATAAAGACAGATTTATGCAAAAATGTTGCTCAAAAACAAATACTATTATGTGTAAAAATTTTAATAGTTAACATACATCATAAAGTAACGGGGAAGTAATGTTCAAGGACAATAGATAGCTATGGGATAAATAAATCTATTTAGAAGATCCTCATATCATGTCACATTTCAGAATAAATTCTGGGGAGAAGTTAAATCATATAAGAATATTGATCAGTCTCATAGTCAGAAATGTGAAACCTCACTCTGAAGTCACAGATGAAACTTCTTAGAACCAAAGAAATGTTAGAGTTGAAGAGGGCCTTAAAACCTACATAAACCCACCATTGTATAAATGGTAAACTGAGGCCCAGGCAGAGGCTGTGATTGATCTTGTTTTGAAGAAACATCTGAAACAGCATCCAGCTTTCAGAGAGAAGAAGAAAAAAGAGGGAGTGCTATAGGCTGAGAAAGTTTTGCAAAAGTTGAGAAGAGATTGGGTACCATCTTTGGGGGGTGTATCTGAGCTGGCTCCTGGAGAGGAGGCACAGGAGGAAGAGGAACAAGGACTTTGCTATGGGGCTTTTCCGAGGGTTGAGATAACTTGAAAATCCAGGTGACGTGTGGGGATCCCTCCATGCTGAGGAATTAGGGAAGACTGGGAAACAACTTTTTGCTGGCTTCATGCATTTTTTTTTCCCCAGAAATGGACCAGTAGTGCAACTTAGTACCCAAGTGGGGCCTGTGATGAGATGGGGTTCTGACCATGACCTGGGGCACCCCTACACTGTGCCATCAGCCTCGAAGCTGCATGTGGGGGTATTACCTTGGAACCAAATATGCAAAATGGGGAGCTGTTGAGATTTTTTTTTTTCTTTTAATTTGCAGTGTTTATGACACCCACATGCTAAGTCATCCAGCTTCCCTTCCAGACCGGCTGCCTTGGCAAACTAAATTAGCAACCAAAAGAGTTTAGCTCTTGCGGGGAAGGACAGATTCATTTTCCCAGCAAGGATCAACATGTGAAAGCCTCAGCTTGCCCCTGACTCACTCAGGGCACCGAGGCTTGGACCGGAGCAGTGGGCAGTCTCCCTCTGCACCACCCTGGGCCTCCATCCCCTCAGCTGTAAAATGGGCCAGTGGTAGCAGCTGTCTTAGAGCAGTGGTTCTCGGTGGAGAAGGGTTAGAGGATGCTCTCTGGGATGCACAGTGATGTCTGGAGGTACCTTTGAGTTGTCACAGCTGGGGAGGAGACCCTACAGCGTGGACAGGGAGATTTGGCAAGTTAACCCACATGACGTGCTTAGCCCCAGGCCATACATATATAGTAGGTGCTTTTTTTTTTTTTTTTAAGATTTTATTTATTTGACAGACAGATATCACAAGTAGGCAGACAGGAAGGCAGAGAGAGAGGAGGAAGCAGGTTCCCTGCTGATCAGAGAGCCTGATGCGGGGCTCGATCCCAGAACCCTAGGATCATGACCTGAACCGAAGGTAGAGGCTTTAACCCACTGAGCCACCCAGGCGCCCCTATAGTAGGTGCTTAATAAAGCAGTGTTAGTCTCTGCGCTCCTTCAAAACCTGGTCCCTGAGCCCAGCGGGTGCCTCTCAGCATGCTTTGGTTTAGCCAAAGAGGTTTCCCTCACCTAAATTGGCATGGTGATTGGTGCCACAGAAATAGATTGGTCATTCTTTAGAGATAGTTGAATCTTAAATTCCAGAAAGTGGAATATTCCAGGAGTACCCAAGCCCTGAGGGTAGAGCTGGACATTGGTGGCTTGTCTCTCTGCACGGAGGGCCATCCTCTGAGACTGTCGCATCAGAGCAATTGAGATTTGTTGAGGCTAAGGAGGGAACACAGTGACCAGTAACCAAGCGCCTTGCTGGGCGGGAAGGTTGCTCTACTCTGTAACCTTGCAGGGAGGGGCACTAAAGGGTTTTGTGTGAGCTCAGCTTCCGCTGACTGAATCCACTCCCCTTTGATGTTAAAAAAAGGCTTCACATTTTTTTACTGTGTTTGATAGAGAACTTGTCACACCTCCTTTGACCCATTAACCAGAGCCCTGAGCTTTCTGACTGATTGAGTCATGACTATAAAAATAAATGATGATATGGTTGAGTATACTTTGGCTCTTTGAGTGAATACAGGGCTGTTTGCCCCTTCACCAAATGGCCCCGTTCTGCTGTACTTTTTAAACTTCTTGGGGTGCCCAGGTGGCTCAGTCAGCTAAGTGTCCAACTCTTGCTTTCGGCTCAGGTCATGAGCTCAGGGTCCTGGGATGAAGCCCCAATTCGGGCCTCCTGCATGATGGGGAGTCTGCTTGTCTCTCTCCCTCTACCCCTCTCCCTGGCTTGTGCTTTCTCTCTCAAATAAATAAATAAAATCTTGGGAAAAATTAAATTAAAAAATTAATTACTGCAGAGGGGGAAATGAGATGACCGAGTGTATTCAGAGTGTGTAGGTTCTCGGGGGAAACGTGGGGAGCCCTCTCCATGGGTTTCGTGCATGAATTCTGAACCTGTTCTGATGGTTGCAATGCCTTTGTGCTGCTCTCTGGATTGTGTGGGTGTTGGGAAGCTGCTTCCAGATGACTAGGGTACATGGTCCTGCAATGACACTATGACACTATGACTGCAATAGAAGGAGTCCCCTGTAACCACCAGTAGGGATATTTGGGGATGACTTGCAACAAAATTTCTAATTGTGATTGTCTCTAAGGAGGAGGACAGTAGGGATCTAGTGACAAAAAAGTTGGCTTCCTTCCCAGGGTATTTGCTGCAAATACTTCAAGTTGTATCACCAACTAGCTCAGTGACTCGGTTTCCTTATCTGTCAAATGAGGGGCTAGGGGCCTCTGGCGCTGTGTCTCTGAGCCCCTCTCCGGATTCTGTAGATATCCGGTCTTAATTCCCCATTTCTCCAGCAACATGCTCCCCTGGAATTTACAGAGATGGCAAATCTTGACATTCTCCCAGGGGACTTTTATCATAGAAGTCATTAGTGTTATTCAGCTTTGACTTTATTATAATTTGAATTTCAAATGTTCGATTTTTAAGTCTGTTAAGATTGCCATAACTTTACCAAGTGAATTGCAAGTGCCGAAGCCTGCCAATTAACTCAGATGGTCACAGCGCAATTGCTTCCCATCGAAAGGCTGAATCACTTAGGAGCTCCTACCTTTCAAGGGCCAAGTGATTCACCACACCGAGTAACTTTGCAAGTGGGGAAAAGGAGCGTAGGATATTAGACTTCCTTTTAGTCTTCTTTCCCTTCTGGCAATTTAGATGTGGATTCTCTAATGACAACTTTTTTTTTCTTTTGTTTTCTTTCCAAAACGGTATGTGCTGTAAGAAGTGCAAACCATACTTGCACAATACCAAACGCAGAAAGTTCCCTGTTTCCCCTCCCTAGAGAGAGCCATTCTTAACAGTTTGGTGAAATTCCTCCAGATAGTTTTCTATTCTATATATTAACTTTTTTTTTTTTAAACAAAAAAGAGATTGTGTTTACATATACTATTTTGCAACTTGCTTTTGTTTCCTGGCAATATGTCTTGGAGATTTTTCTATTTCACATATATATAGAGAGAGAGAGTGAGAGAGAGAGAGAGATCTATCTTGTTTGACAGCAACATTGGTTTCCATGGTATTATTACATCAGAAACGATTTAATTAGTTTCCGCCAGTCTTTGTCTGGGTGTGTCCTAAAGCTGATCCTAAGACAATGATTTGGGTTCAAGTAGGCTATGAAGGAGGTGACCCCAGGAAGTACTGCTAAGAGAATGGAAAAGGGAGGCAAGCTAATTGGGGATACTTGATGAGTGGGTCACTGCAGCCTAGAAGATCCCCGAGATTGTCAAGTTCAGTGATTCACTAGAAGGACTCACAGACTTAGCTAAGCTATTACACTCATGGTTACAGTTTATTACAGAAAAAGGAAACAGACCAAGATCAGCAAAGGAAAGAGGCACAGAGGGCAGAGTACAGGAAAGAACAGGTAATGAGTTTCCAGTTGCCCTCTCCCAGTGGAGTTGTGAGGACAGCACTTCATTGTCCCAGGAATGATGTGGGGAGACGCACTTGAAGGATTGCCATCTAGGGAGGTTCACACAAGCGTTGGCATCAGATATCGATGAGGCGATCTGTCCTGTAGGCATCCAAGTGGCTGGCTCCAGTCTCCAGCCCCTGCAGCAGTCAAACTGCTGTTGAGTGGCCCAAAGACTCCACCATAAGGCATAGCTGGTGTAGACTGGCGAGGGCTCTGGGTGCTTGAGAGCTGGGGGGATAGCCTCTAGGGTAGGCTGAGGGGGCAGACAGGGCACCACAGCCACAGGTACACTTCTTTGTGGACACTTTTTGTTATTTACATTTTTCATTCTCACAATGTTCTAGGTCAGGAGTTGGCAAACTTTTCCATAAAGTGCCAGACAGAAAATAGTTTCAGCTTTGTGGGCCACACAGTCTCTTTTGCACCTATTCAACTCTGCTTCTGTAGTGTAATAGCAACCGTAGACATTGTGAATGGGTTGGACTAAGTTCCAGTAAACTTTATTTACAAAACACAGGTAGTGGACCAGATTTGGCTTAGAGGCTCTAATACCCAGGTATTATCCAATATCTAATATTCAGAGAATATCCTTGTATGTATATCTTTGTCCATTTGTGCAGATAATTCTATGGGATAAATTCCTAGAAATAGAATTGCTGGATCACAAGTTACAACATTTTTATTTTGAGTAGCCACTGTGAACCTCTCCTTAAAGTTGAACCAGCTTCCTCTTACACCAACAATACATGGAAGAGCTTGAGATTTCCTTTCCTAAGTACACTCATCTCTGAGGGGAAAGTACACTCATCTCTGAGGATGTTTCTGCATTTTCATTTTTGAGCTTTGGAGAGGCATAGGAAGATAGAACATTTTACCCCCAAGGAAGAACACCAAAAAGAGCCTGGAATGGCCTCCTGCTAGGATCTTGCTTTACCAAGGCCCCCAGAGAAGGGGACTCCAGTAACTTATTTTCATTTAATTTGTTTTCAAACCTTACACTGCCCACTAGGCGTCGTTCAAAACAAACCTGAGTGTTACCTTTTAAAAAAAAAGACCTCAAGGGATGCCTGGGTGGCTCAGTCGGTTGTGTCTGCCTTCCACTCAGGTCATGATCCCAGGGTTCTGGGATGGAGCCCCGCATCAGGCTCCCTGCTCAGTGGGGAGCCTGCTTCTCCCTCTGCCTGCCTCTCTCCCTACTTGTGCCCTCTTTCTCTCTCTCTCTCTGACAAATGAATAAATAAATAAAATCTTCAAAAAAAAACAAAACAAAACTTGGAATGCCTTAGAGAGCTCCTTAGTAATGTTGTTTATTAAGTGAAGATTCCTGTCCTAGTTTTCCCCTTCTACAAGGGATCTTCATGTAAACATTCCCCTGTGCGTACCGAACACTTCACCAAGTTACAAAAACTATACAGGGTCCAATTTTTGTCGACGTTGCTGACAGGTACTGGATACCGGAGTGGTAGCGGGCTTGATTGTTCACCCTGGGTCTTTTTGGTATTTAGACCATGGGTGGGGTTTTGGTTTTGTTTTTGTTTTTCCACTTTTCTTTTCTCCCCCCCCCCCATTCGCCCCCTCCCCCATTTTTATCATTTAGAATTCTTGATGTGAGCCCCATGGGGGAGAATAGAGGCTCATTAGCATTCAAACTCTGTTTTTGGCTGCATATTTTAGCTGGTTTATTTGATAATCGGCTTCCCTCCTGGGATCCAGCCCGCTTTTGCTCGGCTCATGCTGGGTGAATCTGTGATATTTCCCGTTCTGCAGTCCTTCATTTATAACACAGACGCAGCCTGCTTTCCCGTTAGCGAGATGGCATGCCCGGACTACCCACACGCAGATAAAGAATTAGGCAGAACTTGGCTGGGAAGATAAATCAAGCTAACCATCTCATTAGGCTTGAAAGACACAAATTAAGCTTGCATCGGAATTAACAGAGAAGCCTTCCAAAGAGACACGCAGTACGACAAGGGGTAGAAGAAATCGCCATGGCTGTTTCTCTCAGGAACTTGCCTCCATTGCCTGGCACAGAGGAAACATAAAGCCTCTTTTATAAAAGGCTCCACCAGACAGAAATTTGGGGTCAGAATCGCAGTATAACCTTCACTGAGTGCTTATCTAGGTACCATGTGCTGAGACATTACACAAATTGTCTCCTCAAAATCTCACAGTGACAGTTGAAGTAAAGTACTGGCAAGAGTCCTCTTTAACCTAGGAGGAAACTGAGTCTCAGGGAGATTCCTTCCCTTGTCTCAGGTCGCAGAGCTAGCCTAATGGTCACCGAGGATGTCTGGCCTGTGGCCCACGGCTTCACCTAGTGGCTCTTCTCCAGCATAAACTGGCCTTTCAGGGGACATTGGGCCCCATCTGGAGACATTTTGGATTGTGACAGCTGGTGAGGGGGGTGCTCATGGCATCGAGTGCATAGAGGCCTGAGGTGCTGCTCAGCATTGTGCCCAGGACAGCTCCTGTGACCAGGAACGTTCATGGTGGCCGCCATTGAGAAACCCCGGGTTAACTACTCAACCAGACTCAGTGATGGCTGACTGTCCCCGTAGAACTCCCCAGCTGTGGTGCTCTGTACACAGCACGGTAGGGCAATGGCCATGAGTTTAAAGTTGTCTGTTGTGGGGGACGCAGCTGTCTGGCAGCAGGAACCGTCATTGCAGAGGCCAGGAGGCGGGAACGTGCCTGGCGTGGCGAGGAACGGCCGACCATCTGGTATACCTGGAGCGAAGGGACTTACAGGCGCATGAGATGAGGGAAGTGGGGCGTTCTTCCCATGAAGGGAAACAGATGATGTCCTAAAAGCAACAAGCCCAGTGTCTGAGTTGAGGAACGAGTAGACTAACGACCTCTGTCTTGTTCCCGCCTCCCTGTCCCGTTTCTCTCCTTCTCTGACCTCCTCCCCGCCGCCCTCGTCCCTCTGGCTCCCCAGTGTTTGGCCACAACATGAAGAGCAGCAATGACTTCATCGGAAGGATTGTCATCGGCCAGTACTCTTCGGGCCCCTCCGAATCCAACCACTGGCGGCGGATGCTGAACACTCACCGCACGGCCGTGGAGCAGTGGCACAGCCTGAGGTCCCGGGCCGAGTGTGACCGCGTGTCTCCTGCCTCGCTGGAGGTGACCTGAGGGCTGCGGCAAAAGCAGTTTTCAGTTGTTTAAAAAAAAAAAGAAAGAAAGAAAGAAAATTTAAGACAGAAAGAAAACGTGTCACATGTCGAAGACATCCACACAACACACACACACACACACACACACACACACCCACTAAATCCTCTCAGAACTGAGAGGAAGCTGACTATTAAACACAAAATGGTTGCCCTCAATGAGCAAAGCCTGAGAACTTTCTGGAAACTCCATCTCTAGGTCATGAGCTGAGTGGGCTCTGCTGTGAGACTTACTGACAGTGCTTGCTACTGTTGATACCCCTCCCCCAAATGCACTTTAAACCCTCAGGCCAGAGAAAGGGCCTCCCCAAGGGTGCCAGCCTCCATTGAGATGAAACTCTCCAGGAGCTTGGCCAGTGTGTGGGAGGCCCGACGCCCACACCCAAAAGGCACACCAGCCGATTGGGTGGCTTCTGAATAGGCTCCTCTTCCCTGGGGTTCTTCAAACCTGATACCTTTCCCCGAAAGTGTAAGTACTTTGTCTTCTCTTTAGTGGACGTGGTAGATCAGACTATTTGGAGAAACCAAATGGCCTCAAAAAATATTCCATTATAAGAAACCTCCCTGGCTTGACTGAATTTGTCCTTGTGTTAGCTTATTCCTAAGAACCACCCTCCCCATGGGGAATGTTCTCATGTGTGTCCCTGTGTGTCCGCCCAGTGAGCAAGGTGGTCAGCAGGACCTCAGTCCTGAGCATTCCCTTCTCTCTGCCCCGCCCCCCAGTGAAATTTCACCCGGTTTCCTCCTGTCTGTCAATGCCCCACCTTCAGTAACAGCATGTGTGTATGTCAAGTAAATAGAATGCGATAGAGCAAAAGTAACCTTTTTTGGACTGATTCATGGTGATTGTGGCACATGGAAGACTTGCAGAAGCAGTTACCTGGATTAAAACGGCCACCACACTCCCATCCGAAAGGACTCCTTCCTTGTCATACTCTGAGCATCTCTCTGTGTTTGTGTGTGAACCAAAGTCATTTTTCTCATGCTAAGGAATTAGTGCAGTTAGAATATATCTCTCCCTGTTGGATGCTTCTGTATCTTTCCCACAGCCTCTTGTCTGATATAACAGGGAGCTATTTATTGAAATTAAAGATGATTTATTTGTGCCATGCATTTGAGTATCTTTTTCTTCCTGAACCTGGGGCACGAAGAGTGCGAGGTGTTTCGGCTACCCCTGCTGCGTAACAAACCGTCCCCATGACACAGAGCCCTGATATGGCTTGGAGGTCAAGGGGGATGGCAGGAGGGCTAGGTTAGGTTAAGCTTCTCAAGAGAAAAAGAGGGAAGCCATTTTCCTTTTCTACAGAATGACTTCCTTATCGTGGTTGTACAGAAGAGGAGAAAAGGGGCGCCTGGGTGGCTCCGTGGGGTAAGCCTCTGCCTTCGGCTCAGGTCATGATCTCGGGGTGCTGGGATCGAGCCCTGTGTCAGGCTCTGCCCAGCAGGGGAGCCTGCTTCCTCCTCTCTCTCTGCCTACCTCTCTGCCTACTAGTGATCTCAATCTCTCTGTCAAATAAACAAAATCTTTTTTAAAAAATTAAAAAAGGAAGAGCATAAAAGCACGAGAGAACAAAGAGAGTGAGGGCCTAGGAACATAGCAGGTGTTGGGCACTCGAGAGGAGGGAACACCAGTGACCGAGCCCATGGGGTCTGGAGCCAAAGAAGCCATGGTTCAAATCGTGGACTCACCTGCCCCCTAACCTTGTATCCTTGCACAAGTCACGTAACTTCTCTGAGCTACTCTCTCCTCGTTATGTCAGGGTACCTCGAGAGCAGACCTGGAGGCAAGAACTTGGGTGCTGCTTGTTTACCGGGAAGGGGACCCCAGGAAGCATTAAATGGAAGAACAAGACAGAGAAAGGAGAAAAGTAGTTGAAGGCTGCCTGGGCTAGCACTGGGCAGCTGGGGCGCAGCCATGCCGGGGACCCCGGAGAATACACTTGAGAATAATCATGACAGGGAAGCTGGGGTACTTTAACCCCCGGTGCTTATGTTTCAGGGCCTGAGGGTTGCCCCTGGAGACATGAAATGTTTGGCACTTCCGGACTATCCTGTGTGGGCCGAGCAAGCTTCAGGAGCACCGAGAAATCGCCAGGCAGAGAACGGGGTGGCAGGTGGGAGGGTCAGGTTCTCGTCCAGGTGTTGCGTCTGCATGTGCCACAGCCACGGGGAAAGTCAGATGGCCTGAGAGCTGAGGTGGAGAATCCCCAGCATCTGCCTCCCTCATCAGTAGTAACGAGGGCTGACTAAGCACCACGGGAAGTGCCAAACGTTTCATGCAGTCCTCACGCAGAAGCCCACACGGAAGATGAGATTAAACAGCCAGTAAGTGATAGAGTAGGATACCCGTTCAGGCCTGTGGGACTTGAGAGCCTGTTATGGGCTGAACTGTGGCCCCTCAAAAAAAGATGGCGGCCTGACCCCCAGTACCTCAGGGTGTGACCTTTTTGGAGATTGGGTCTTTACAGAGGTAGTCAAGTTGAAGTGAGGTCATTGACGGGGCCCTAATCCAGTATGACTGGTGACCTTATAAAAAAAAAGTTGGGGTGGGGGGACTAGGACCCAGAGACAGACACACAGGGGATATGATGGGCAGAGACATGGGAGAAGATGGCCGTCTACATGACAATGGCAGAGACCAGAACAGATCTGTCACTCACAACCCTCAGAAGGAACCAACCCTGTGGACATTTTGATTTTGGATTTCGGGCCTCCAGAACTGTGAGACCATGAATTCCTGGCGTTTAAGCCACCCCATCTGTGCCTAAGATGAGTGCAAAGCTGCTATGGCTAACCACATGCTAGACTTCCCTGTCTGAAACTCGGGTGACTGTTGTTACCCCGTACGGTTCATACGAGGACCAGCCTGGATAATGGCTGCACAGTCTTCACACTAGCTACCTGCTGGCTCTTCCTACAAGGTGCACATCAGGCGATGTTTGCTGGTTGGCCGGAGGGGACAGTTGTAGGATGGATGTCAGAGCTGTCCACGTCTCCAAGGAGAGAGTCTTGTCAGGAGATGAGGGAAATGTGTTGGAAGGTGAAGGAATGACTTGGTTTCTATAGAAACTTGGGCTCCAGGTGCCCTGTCGTGGGCTACCTGCTTGTTCTCATTAGCAACCTCCTCCTCCTCCTCAAATAGAAGATGGGAAAGGAGAGTCACAGACCATCTACACACTGTCTTTGGACCCAAGTTCAAAGGGAGGAGGTGGGCAGGAGCGGTGGGGTGAAGTCTGAAAGCTGAGTCTGTTTTCACAGCCAGTTCTTGAGTTCTCATGTCTCTTGGGACCCCAGGGCCCCTCGGGATTTCAGTCCACCCCCAGGAGGTGACAGAACCTCAGACATACTGTGTCCTAGTGCGCCAGGAACAGCTGTCTGGAGCTCTGATATTTCTCTTCTGTAGCACTGGGAATCACAGCACAGGAGGAAAGAGGGATTCCTTTCCTTCCTGGGTGACCTGTCTTCCACCGTCACTGGGCTACCTGCCTTTTTCCATGTTCAAGAAGACCATTGAAAATAACTCAGGGATTGGGGTCCCTGTCTGGTTCAGTCGGTAGAGCATGTGACTCTTGATCTTGGGGTTGTGAGTTCGAGCTCCATGTTGAATGTAGAGATGACTTAAAATCTTAGGGGCGTTTGGGTGGCTCCATTCGTTAAGTGTCTGACTCTTGATTTCGGTTCAGGTCATGCTCTCAGGGTGGTGGGATGGAGACCTTTATCAGGCTGTGTGCTCAGTGGGGAGTCTGCTTGAAGGCTCTCTCCCTCTGTCCCTCCCCCGCCCCCATGCACACATGGGCAATCTCTCTCTCTCTCTCTATCTCAAATAAATCTTAAAGAATAAAATGTTAAAAAAATAACTCAGGAACGATCACCATTATCTAAAAACTAAAAATAAATGCCTAGGAAAACAAAACTGGATGGCATCGCCCTCGAGGTTGACAGCGGTTACTCTTTGGGAGGTGGTTTGACCACTCGACTGTATACCTTCCTCTACAGTATCCTCGAAGGTTGCATTGTGATCTAATGGCAGCTAATGTATATTAAGTGTTTATCATGTCAATCACTTTTCTAAGCACTTGTATGGGGCAAGCATTGATTTGTTCCCATTTTGCAGATGAGGAAACTGAGGCTTGTGGTATTACGTAACCAGCATCTGGCCATACTGCAACAGGCGCCTGAAGGGAAAGCCATGAAATTGAACTAGCCTCCACTGTCCCTTTTATAATGGTGGCGAGGGCGCAGGGAACTTTGATTTATTGGTATATAAACAGTATTTTTTTTTAAAGATTTTATTTATTTATTTATTTGACAGAGAGATTGCAAGGAGGCAGAGAGGCAGGCAGAGAGAGGGGGAAGCAGGCTCCCTGCTGAGCAGAGAGCCTGATGCGGGGCTCGATCCCAGGACCCTGGGATCATGACCTGAGCTGAAGGCAGAGGCTTTAACCCACCAAGCCACGCAGGTGCCCCTAAACAGTATTATTTAAAAGGTAAGAAACTAATGGAGATGATAGATAATAGATAGATAGATAGATAGATAGATAGATAGGAGAGAGAAGTAGGGAAAGCAGATGGTCTGAATCCTCAGACCACCGTGAACACAGTGTGGGTGGATGTGGATCTGGGGACAGGAGGAAACAGAATGCCATCACACAATAAATAAGACTTTAGGAAGGCAGAAGATCCATATAATATGTTACAAGGAGACCTCTACAACCTCTAAGTGATAGCAAAGATTGATTTGTTAAATAAGGAAATTACCTACTTTCTGGTTAGTAAACTTGGTCTAAAGCAGGGGTTGGCAACTCTGGCCCATGGACTGAATCTAGCCTGCCGCTTGTTTTAAATGAAGTTTTGTGGGAAGCGTGCCGGGCGCATTCCTATAGTCTATGGCGGAGCTGATCAGTTGAGACCGAGTCCGTGTGGCCTGCAGAGCCAAAAACACTTGCTGTCTGGCTCTTTGTAGAAGTTTAAGTCACAAAAATGTAGGATGAATGAGTGCAGAGAATGAATGCACGGCATAATAAAGACAGATAATGATACCGGACTGAATGCTGAAATTGGCAAAGAGAGTAGATTTCAGGGGCTTTCACCACCAGAAAGAAGGTAACCGTATGAGTAGACGCTACGTTGATCAGTTCAACTGTAGGAGCGATGCACTGCGCATGCCTGTATTGAATCATCATGTTGGATACCTCCGATAGATGCAAGTTTCATTAAAAAGTGGAATTAAAATAATAAAGTTAGCCTACCCCTGCCTAGAACAATGCTTCACAAACTTTAATATACACACAACCCCTTGATTCTGATTTGGTGGTTCTGGGGTGGTGCCTGATATAATGCATTTTGAACGAGCTCCCAGGAGATGCCAGTGCATGGGGTGGGGCATACATCCACTTGCTTCCATCCAGACAGGGGTCATGAACCCATTTACCAAAAATTTGCAGCCGTCACCTAGCGACACGTTATCAACACAGATCATTTAGTTTGTTTGCCACATCAAAGCATCCTCCACTTTTCAAAAGCATTTCCAGTGGCCTCTGTCCCACCACCCTCCTCCCGACTTGGTGGGTTCCCCCTCTGGAGGGTGATTCCCTTGACAGGGGGGTGCGGGGAGGAGGGAATGCAGTGCTGCAGATGATGGAGAGTGGGGAGAAAAGGTGCACATTTTATATTTATGTTTTGTATCAACCTTTAAAAAAAAATGTCAGTGTGGGGGAGGGCTCTTTTATAACAGACCTGATCTCTCGGTACAGTGTCAGCCGGGCCCAACACTCGGATAATAAATGTATATCCTTCCTAAATAAGTACACATGCGCGCTCTGGGGTGGGCCCCAGCAGAGAGTTTGCTGGAACCGGTAGATGTGGGACATGAGGAGGAAACTGAGCCTGAGTCCGGCCTTGGCTGGCTCTCCAGCCGGTGCCAAGAGAGGAATGCACTTAGGCCTCGCTGGTGGACCAGAGAGCAAGCGAGGGCCTGGGACAGGTTCAAGTCGTCCCTGTGGGCGCCAGCCACACACAGTGTCAGAGCACTCCGGAGAGGAAAGGGGGAGTGAACCGGGGTGCGGAGTGGGGGTGGCATGCAGGGTCTCCTGCCTGGAAAAGGTTTGCACAGGATCTACGATCATGATAGCGAAATCGCCTATCATTTCTTGAACACCCTCTACTCGCCATCATCTATGCTGAGTTTTACAAACAAATGATTTCATTGAATCTGTGCGAGGTAGGTTCTCTTGGTAGCCCCTGTTATATTAAGGAGGAAACCGAGGCCTCAGAAAGGCAGAATGACTTGCCTGACCACACAGGAAGCGGGGGAGAGAATGATCCCGATTTTCGGAGATACTAATTCTTAAGTGCAGTGACCTTCCCAATGAAAAACAGTGGGTTTGAAAACATTTATGTGAAGTTGGAGCCAACACACGAGACCTATGCACGAAGGTAACATGTGCTTCTCTTTGTTGAGTGCTTGTTCTGGGCCAAGAACCTTCTACTGGAACCTCCTTTAACCCCTAAGAAACCCTGAACGGTGGAGGGCAAGGGAGGAGAGGGTAACCCACCTAGGCCTGCCTTCCTGCTTCCCAAGCAAGCGGTGTGTCAGTGCCTTTAAGGCCAGAGTGAGATGGGGGCGAGCTGAGCCCAAGCACACAGGCCCCATGACTTCTGCCTCGGCCTCTGACTTCTGTTTTTACCTTCTGGTATAGATTTCCTCTGAGGAGGCCCCAGATACTTGATCTCCTGTGACAGGCCCAGATGCAAGCTCTGTTACTGTCCCATCTCACAGAGGAGAAAACTGAGTCTCAGAAAAGGGAGCACAGGCCCAAGGCCACAGGGTGGCTCAGAAGCATAGCGGTGGTTTCTCTCAGTTCCCTGAAGGGGGCTGACCAGGGGCGGCCTTCAAGCTGTCACTCAGACAGCCCTCCAGAGAGGAGGAAGGAGGGGCGGGGGGGGTGGGTGGAGGAGGAGACTGGAGGCTGTCCGGTGTGTCCTGAGCTCCCAGCAGATCTCGCCGGCTCTTGAGCGCTCCAGTGAAAGGGCCTCTCTTCTCCACGCAGGCCTGAAGGTGCCTTCCTCGGGCCTCAGGATGCAAAGGTGGGGGTTGTGGGCCATGGCGGCCTCCCTGACCCTCCTTCGTGCACAGGCCTTTCCGCAGACGGACATCAGTATCAGCCCAGGTGAGCCCCGGGGCCAGGACCCAAGCAGGTGGAGAGAAGGACACCCCACAGACACTCGAGGTTCTGTCGGTGAGGCTGAGCGGACCTGAGGAGTGGTGGGCGCCGCGCTGAGCCTCCTGGCAGCCCCTCCGGCTCCCCTCTCCCCACCCCAGGGGTAATGTTCACCCCACCCCACCCCAGCTCAGACCCCAAAAGTCCTGATTTTTAAATCCCAGCAGTGCATCTTAAAAACTGTTGTGACCTGCCCAAATTTCTTAACCTCTCTGAGCTCAGCTTCCTTTGGAAAATGGGAGTCAGGGTAGCACCCTCTGGGGTGGGTGGGGGAAGTGCTTCATGCTTGGTGCTGGACACCACAACAAGATCTGAAAAAGGGATTTATTTTGTTAGGGATTTCGCATGGGTGGGGGGTTCCCCACCCCCATCTTGGCTGTGACAGCTGTTCCCAGGGACCGTTCAGACCTGCTGTTTGCCACCATGGGTTGGGCATGCAGTTGTTCTTCTTGTGACCTCCCTGGAGGTCACTGCTCTGTGGCCCACTTCTGTGGGTTTTCTGTGTCCCCAGCAATTAGGACAGCAGTTAACCAGCATGTGGCCTCCCAATATCCCTCGTGAAAGACTCAAGGCTTCAAAGGAGCTCAGTGTCTTCCTCTTTGCAATGCAGAGAACCAGAGACCCAGAGACCGGGGAGCTCACTGGGAGGGATCCCCATCTGGGAGAGAGGATTCCTGAATCCTGCAGTCTGCTCCGGGCTGAGGATCCTGCCGGTCACCTCCACCGGGAGGGCTCTTGCTGAACCCTGTTTAAAATATTTAAAGTAATAATAATACCTATCACCAGTTAAGATTTACATAGCCCTCTCTATGTGCCAGGCATCGTTTTGAGCCCTTTCTGTGTATGGATCTATTGAACCTCCGCAGTAAGTCTATGGCAGAGATAATATTTTGATCCCCATTAAAGTATAACTCATAGTGACAGACTCCTAAGAATCCCATAAGACCCCATCATTGGGCTGTCACAGTGCTGGGGTGAAATGAAACTGCGGGCTGATAAGGTTGCCAGATAAAACACTGGATGCCCAGGTACATTTCAGAGAAATGAATTTCAAATAAACAATCATCTTTTAGACAATCAAATATTGCGTGGGACATGGGCTTAAAGTGATTTATTTGTTGTTTATCTGAAATTCGGAGGTACCTGGGCATCTCTCTTAAACCAAGGTGAGTGGTGGTGGCCTTTGTTCATTAGGGCAAGCATTAGGGGCTCCGATCGATCATAAACTCTCTGAGCGTCTTAGTCGGCTCGGGCTGCAACAGGAAGTTACTTCTCACAGTTTTGGGGGGCTGGGAGGTTGAGGTGCTGCCTGATTCCGTTCCCTGGTGAGGGCTCTCTTCCTGGTGTGCAGATGGCCACCTTTCTTGTTGAGTCCTCATGTAGCAGGGAGAGAAAGAGCCTGTGCGCATGCTGGTCTGTCTTCTAATCCCATCATGGTCCCTCTCATGACCTCATGTAACCCTCATCACCTCCCAAAGACCCCACTTCCAAACACCATCGCATTGGGCGTTCATGCTCCAATATATGATTTAGGAGGGGACAGAAAAATTCAGTCCATAACGGTGACTTCGTATCCTGGCTCTGAGGCCTCAGTCTCCTCATCCAAGCAATGGGCGAGCAGGAGAGAAGTTGGACAAAATATCCTCAAGGTCTGCCTTGTATATCCCACAGTCTTGTCTTTCTGTCCAGTGTTGTGCGGGAAGGGCCTGAGGCTGAGTTTGCCTGTGGGAACACCCGGGGAGTCTTCTCCCTCACTAGCTTGTGCCTGTGGCCACTCTTTCTGAGCATCGAGTGTCCTGCCCTGGAGAGTGGGAATAATAATGGCTCCCACCAAATGTTTTTGGGATCTCCAATGGGATGGTGCGGATGAAGGGCTTAGCACATAGCAAGGGCTTAAAGAATGAGAATTATTACTGTTAGCTCTTCGGCTGCTGCAGTTGTTGGAGATAGGATAGAAATGGTCAGGAGACACAGCTCTCTGGCATGACAGAAGCCTCCCTTGGAGAAAGGACCTTCTAGACGTCTCACCTCCAGGCCTCCCAGGGGCAGACCGAGATCACTTCAAACCCAGTCATCCTGGAGAGCTCGGAGCTGGAGTTGGCAGGAGGGATCGGGAAATCCATTTTCAGCCCGCCCTTTCGTGTTACAGTTGGAGAAGCCGAGGCCTACGGAGGCCGGTGACCCTGCCAAGGATCCATCCAAGTGGTAGTAGTTCTTCTGCTCTCTGGGTTCCCATCCCAGCAGAAAGCCAGTTCAAGCCCGAGCAGACAGATCTTCTGGAGGAAAGTGACTTCAACCCAGAGGAGAATGTGTGAGTGTCTGTGTGCGTGTGTGTGCAAGAGTGTGTCTGTTGATGTGTGCCTAGGAAGGGCTTCTCTAGGGTCGTGGTGGGCCTTTGCAGACCACAGAGGTGAGCCTCCTTATTGAGAAGGAACCTTGTTTGCTTTCCTGCTCTGGATCCCAGCTTTCCCGAGCAAAGCAGAACGGAGCATTTCATCCTCATCCAAGTCTCCCGACCTTCCATGAACATGTAAATCTACACACAGAGTGCAACTCAGCCACACCTTGAGAACTGCTTTGGAAAACAAAACAAA
This sequence comes from Mustela nigripes, assembly GCF_022355385.1. Classification (NCBI taxonomy): domain Eukaryota; kingdom Metazoa; phylum Chordata; class Mammalia; order Carnivora; family Mustelidae; genus Mustela; species Mustela nigripes. The sequence continues at coordinate 25,012,702 of NC_081567.1, forward strand.
ACAAAAAACAACCCTTTAGACCCTTCTGAGAGACTTTGGAGGATTTAGCCAGACTAGAGCCATTTCCCAAAACCTTTTCTGCGAACTTAGCTTTGATCGCATTGTTCAAGGGGATTCAGGAGTGTAAAGTGCTTTAGAAGAGAGCCTGGCACCTGGGAAAAGCTGCACAAAAATTTGCTATTGTGATTCTTCAACCATTACCATCAAGTTTCCCTTCCTGGCTCCCGAGGCCAAGAACTCTCCACAGCAAAGGCCATTCCAGCAAGGCATTTGGAGCTGGGGGTAGGGCTGGGGTGCTGCTGCTGCAGGGCGTGAGGAGTTGGGCAGGGGGCGGCAATCAAGCTGACTCTGCACCCCCAGCTTCAGGCGGTCCCAGGCCCAGGCCGTCTCTGCTGCGGTAGTAGCTAATGTCAACCCAGAGCCAGGCCATGGCTTCCTTGTGAGGTCGGCATTATCATCATGTCCATTTTATAGATGAGAAAATGGAGGCATGAAGAGCTGAGGACTCCAGAGTCCAAGCTAGAGCCGAGAGGTCTGAGCGACGGGATGTCCGCACTTCCTAGAGTACCCCTTGGAGTCTGGATCATAGAGTCAGATCCCAGAGTGCCCCATGGACACTCTGGCCCGATTCCCCACCCAACCTCTATGGGCATAGAACACTCTGCATATTTCTGGGCTCCATCATAGTATACGATGACTCATTGCCAGGTGTGTGTTCCTTTCCCCAGACTGTGAGTGACTTGGGGGCACAGACCTCAAACCCATAGAGGCGTCCAGGAGACATGGACTTACTTGCTTAACTTTTGGTCTTAGCTCAGGCCGCTATAATCTTTAGTAAAACAAATAAAAATTTGTAAATGCCACATTTTGGGAGGCTTAAGCAATCGGAATTGATTTCTCACAGTTCTGGAGTATGGGAAGTCTAAAATCAAGATCCTGAGTGATTTGGGTCCTGACGAGGACTCAAGATGGCTCCAAGATGGCCACCGTGTTGTGTCCTCACAGTGTCCTCACAGGCAGAGACAGACATGGCGGGGAGCTCTGGCCTCTCTTTCTCTTCTATAAGAGTACTAATCCTATCATGGGTGCCCCCACCATGACCCTGTCTAACCCTAGTCCTTTCCCAAATGCCCCACTTCCAAAGACATTGGGGATTAGGGCTTCCACGTATGAATTTGAGGAGGGGGAGACACAAACGTTCAGTCCGTGACACTGTTACATTTAGTGTTTAGTATATTTGTCCTACAAATGAGAAAACCAAGGGCAGAAAAAAGATGTTTTCTGGTGTTTAGGTGTTTCTTAGTGTTTAGGGATTTCTGAGTTCATCCTGATGCCCCCCCCACCCCCGCCCAGCTTGCTAGATATGGTAATAAGTGACTTAGCTTTTCCGAGACTCAGTTTCCTCAGCTGTAAAATGGGAATGATATTGATACTCTCCGAGGCTGGTCTCAGCAGTTACATACTCACTACTGAGTGTATGGCCGCTGTTTGGGCAATAGAAGACATGGCCCAGTGCTTTTTCCCCTTTGTATCATGTGGCCATAAGCGTGGCCCAGAGAGGAGAAAGCCAAGTTCAGCATGTGAGGCCCAGGGCCACCAGCTCTGGAAACCAGAGCCAGGACTCAGTGGTGAGGAGCATCGTCTGATGGTGGGACAAGTGACCCAGGGAAGCAGTGGGAAGGAAAGGGGTGTGGTGAGCGTGACCCCTCCCAGTCACCACCTTCCAGGACACCGAAAGACACTTCCTCCTATCTCCTGGGACTTCTGGGGGCCAGTAGTGGGAGTGGGGTGGGGGTTGGGATGTGGACCCCAGAGCCTTCCTCACTCACCTCCTCTCCTGGCTGGCTCTCAAGGCTGCTCTGGGCAGGAGGCAGCAGGGTAGTGCGTTTGTAGGCGGCTGGATTGGGGCCAGGGGAGCAGGCAGCCAGATTGAGTGGGAAGGTGACAATTTATTCTTTTAAAAAGAGAGAGAGAGAGAGAGAGAGAAATGAGCCCTGAACTCCACTGGTGTGTTCTTTTTTCTTCACAAGCCCAGAGCTCCCAAAGACTTTGACTCCCCACCCCCACCCCCCAAGCTGGGAGACCTTGGTGGCCTTTAGTGCTGCTAATTGAAGTAAAAGACCTTTACCAGTTGGCCTCCTGGTTTCCGGAGCAACAAGCTCCTTTGTGCATCCTTTCCCCTCCCTACCCCCCCCCTCCCTCCCTGTCACCTCTGGCCTCATCTCTTGCCTTCCCCCCTCTCAGATTCCCAGCTTGGCTGAACCATTTGCAGATGTTCTCCAAATGTTCCACTCTCTTAGATCTCAGGGCCTTTGCACCTGCTGTGTCCACACAGCACCTGAAACATTTTCTCTGACTCTTACTTTTCAAGTGTCAGATGAGACATCATCACTTCCAGGAAGCCTCCCAGATCTCCAAATCCTTATATGACCTGTTTAGGTGCTCCTGTGGCAACTCCTTGAAATTCCCCCATCTGGGAAGGGGATTCGGGTACCCTGTCTTAATCACCCTTAATCAGCCTTAATCACAGGCTCCTTGAAGAGAGGGTTGGGGCGGCCACCAGTTCAACTAAGGGAGACAAAGGGGGCAAACAAATAACCAACTTCCAGAAATAATTTGGGGGCTACTCCCTCAAGTTTTTGCCTGCATGACACACACCCATAAATGACACATTAATGACATTTTATATCTGTGCTCATTTTTCTTAATGTCCATCTCCATTAAACGGTAAGACCCAAGAGGTCAGAGGGGGCCTCTGTTTGTGTGTGTATGTGTTGTTCGTCCACAGTCTCTCCAGCATGTAGCCAACTAACAGCCTGAGCTCCTGGAGAGTAGGACCTCTTGAATGAAAAAGAGAATGAGAGAAGACCAGACCATCAAGACTGAGGCAAAAGGAAATGGGCTTAAATGCAGCAGGAGTCCCTAAATTAGGTCTGGAGCCACACAGCCTGACTTTAAAAACTACCTCTGCTGCTTGGGAGCTGTGTGATCTTGGGCAAGTTACTCAACCTCTCTGTTTTTCGGTTTCTTCCTCTGTAAAGTAGGAGTTGTTGTGGTGCCTACCTTGTAGGATGCGTGGATGATAAATGAATTGATAGGTACAAAGAACTTGACACAAAGCCGGCTCAGATGGAAGCTCAGTAGTGTTGGTCCTGTTTATTATATTGCTGTCATTCTCTGACTTGTGAAGCTGGAAACCTCGAGAAATCCCTTCATGAGAGAGACTCGGATTAGCCAAGGCTACTTTGGGGTTCAAGCTGATGAATGGCCTCAGAGATCCTCTTCAGTTCTCAGTGTCTCAAATCCTAGAGGCAAAGGGGGTGCAGGATACCAGGCAGGGTGGCTTTCTGCCTCCTCCTAGATCCTCCCAATTAAAGGCCTTTGCCTGCCCAGGTGGAAAAGGGAGTGATTGAGCAGTGACCTGTCACAGCCCCATTTTCTGGTATGTTTCACTCCAGGCATCCATAATCGCCATTTGTTCAGTGGGGAAAATCAAAGGAACCAGCCATGTGGAGGAGGGAGCTTGTTTTCCACATGGAGACTTGATTTAAAATATCCACCAGGCTTTAGGACCCAGGAGAAGCCTTTGGGCCTTGGGGAGAGGGGAGCAAGGGCCCTGGCCCCCTCCTTTCCCCTTCCAACCCCCTTCATTTAATCATTGCCAGCTCTTTCTATGTAAAATGTAGTGCCACAAAGTCCCTACAAAGAGCTCAGCAATGCCCAGCATTGCTAGAAGGGACAAGTCAGGACGCGGAGAACAGCTGCCTGGGTCGGGGAAGAGCTGGTCCTGGTCAAATGAGAGAGCCCAGTGGCTGTGGTCAGTGATGGGAAGCTTGGAAGGTGTCTACGTAGCATAGCTCCCAATTAAAACAATGGACTCTTCCTTTCCCCTAATAAATGCACAGAGGTACATGCCTGTGCACACACATACACACTTTTGATTCTGCATTTAATTTCAAGGGATTCGCTGGATCCCTGAAGCCCCATCAGCCCTGGCTATGAACGCCGAGCTAGTCGTTAAAAATCATACTGTCACAAAGCAATCCAGACATGTCACAATTCGCGAATTCCAATGGGTTGGCCTACCAACCTCAAGAAGTAGGTGCTAAAAGACTGTGACACATTTTCAGCTGTGTTGATTTCCCATGATGAAACATTCTGCAGACTTTCAGTTCAAAGACTTTGGTGTCTGGAGGCTGAGTTCAAATCCCTATTTGCCACTGACTATCAGGATGACCTTGGGCAAGTCCCTTGACCCATCTAAGCCTCGGTTTCCCTGTATGTGTTTAGCACATCACAGAGGCTCCATAAATGTTGTCTACTACTTAATTATTCAAGAGTTCAACCAGCTCTTCCAGTGGCTGGAAAGGCAAAGATCCCAAATCCTTAGGTGGCCACAAAGGGACCCCAAAGATTAGCCAGTTTGACAGCTGAGAAGGGAGAGAATGTACCATTGTCACAGGGCACGTCCAGCCTAGAGCTCCCGGCTGGGACCCCGGCCTCCAGATCCCAGTCCAACAGATTGCACCACTGCCCACTGCCCACAGCCATGGGGGAGCCACCTATCATTATTCAAGGATGGTTCTCAGAATGCATTCCTCCCCAACCCCCCACCCGACCGCCCCTACCTCCAACCAGTCATCTTGAGTGGTTTCCAAAACGAGTGTCTTCTAAGAAGCCTTCCAGGGGGCTGACGCTTGGGAGAACTTTATTGTCTCAGTCATGGATTTCCCATGCGTTTTTTTCAGAATTAAGAACGCATCCTGGGGACGCCTGGGTGGCTCAGTTGGTAAAGCGGCTGCCTTCGGCTCAGGTCATGATCCCAGCGTCCTGGGATCGAGTCCCACATCGGGCTCCTTGCTCGGTAGGGAGCCTGCTTCTCCCTCTGCCTCTGCCTACCACTCTGTCTGCCTCTGCTCCTGCTCTCTCTCTCTCTAACAAATAAATAAATAAAATCTTTAAAAAAAAAAAAAAAAAAAAGAACGCATCCTGAACCCCAGTAGTTCAATGGGCTTCCAGATATAAATAGTTCGATGGGGTCTCCTTTGTCAATAAACACATGGAAAAATCTCCACGCTCACCAGAGAGCCCAGAATTGCAAATTGAAACGAGATACCGTTTTTTGCTTATAAAATTTGCAAAGATGGCCATAAAAGCCGTAACACTCAGCACTGGCAAGGGCACTGTGAGATGGGCACTCTCGGGCATTGCCGTGGGAGTATAAATTGCTTTCAGGAGGCAATTTAGCAAATTGTATCAAAGCCTTAAAAATCTCTCCTCGGAAAATCAGCAAAAATGCCGAAAAAGCTTGATGCACAAGGGCTGTTCATCTCAGCATTGGGTGTAATTGTTTTTTAAAAAAGGGAACCAGTCTAATTATCCACAAATAGGAAATGATTAAATAAACTGGGGCGGGGGGGAGCCACTTAATGGAGGATTCAAGAGCTATTTCAAACAATGTTTACAAAAATGTATAATGACATGGGAGAATATATTCTCATTTTTGGAACTTGGAATACTCACATGTATGTATAGTACAATATAACAACTGAATTTCTACAAACCACTGCATTCAAGCGTGACATGAAGAAAAATATGCCAGAGCGGTCGCATTTTTCCAGGTGTTCTATAAGGAGCATATATTACTTTTCTCTTTTTGGTAAATGTTAGGTATGCACGTGTTCTCCGGACCTCAAGCGTAGAATTTTACTAATCATAATGGGCCATGTTTTTGGTTTTTGTTTTTTGTTTTTTTAAATTTTACATTTACTTTTATTTTTTTTTTAAGATTTTACTTTTAAAGATTTTATTTATTTATTTGACAGACAGAGATCACAAGTAGGCAGAGAGGCAGGCAGAGAGAGGTGGCGGGAAGCAGGCTCCACGCTGAGCAGAGAGCCCGATGGTAGGGCTCGATCCCAGGACCCTGGGACCATGACCCAAGCCGAAGGCAGAGGCTTTAACTCACTGAGCCACCCAGGTACCCCTGGGCCATGTTTTATGTTCACTCTTGGAAAGATGTCCTAAGCTGTAGGTACAATGTTTGCACAGTGCCCACCCTCCTGCCAGTCTGTTTTCTTTCTGCCCACAGCCATGCCTGAGCTGCCCCGGGCTTCCCTGTGCCCACTCTTCTGGATGGAGTTCAAAGGCCACTGCTATAGATTTTTCCCTCTCAATAAGACTTGGGCCGAGGCTGACTTCTACTGCTCTGAGTTCTCCATTGGGAGGAAGTCTGCCAAACTGGCTTCCATCCACAGGTGAGTAGACGTCCGTCCCCCATGACCCAACCAGGCACCCCCTTTGGAAACGGGAGTGAAAAATGGCAGTTCTTACTGGTGTTTCTCTTGGGTAATTCTCGCTAACTTTGATCCAGCCCGAATTCTCATTGAAGAGGGTTGAGCCCAATTTCTCATTGAAATAGTAGAAGGCAAAGCCTTGAGCCTGGGTGGCAAAAAGCAATCTACTGGATCCATCTCTTTAAGCGCTGATTTTGTGCAGAGGGCTTGACCCTGTGATACACTCGTGTAACATACATACAAAGACTATAATATGAGAAATAATAATTGACATTTGTTTCCTCGGCATCTGTACACATCAGCACACTGAAGCTCTCTCAAACCATATGAGGGAGCTATCTTCGTTGTACACACACACAACTTGATCCTCCCGAAACGTAGCTTGCTCAAAGTTAGGTGGACCTGGGATTTGAACCTAAAAAGCCAAATTCCATAGCCACCCCGCCAAGGCCTCCTTCCATATTCCTCTGTGTCTCCCAAGGCCCAGCCACACAGACCGTCTCAGAGTTCTCCAGTCTGGTCCAGCCCTTTCGCTCCTCTTTACCTTTGCACATTCTGTTCCCTCAGCTGGGAATTCCTATCCCCGTCTTCTCCTGTCTTCACTGAGGTCACCTTGACTGCATGGCACCCTAGCTGCACTCACTACCCACCTCTCCTAGAGCACTTTTCTCCTCACCCTATGATGACGTGTTTTCACCTCAGACGTCCTCGCGGTGTGTGGGTTCCTTGAAGCCAAGTAGGCCGTGTCCCACTGGCACCCAAACAACAACTTCACAATCCTGCTTCTGTCTTTCAAGACTCTTAGGGACTTGAAGTCAGAAAGACCGTTGGTTCTTTATGCTTTAGGGCTGCCGAATTTTGGTTAAGAACAGGGAAGGGGTCCTGTATCTTGGTTTGGAAGTGAATCCTCCATGTTTTTGTCCCACCGATATGGAGATTCGTGCGTCTCCCTGTCTCCTCAGTGGCGCTGAAGAAGGTGGTGAGGCAGGTCTGTCAGGAGAACAGGAACCACTACTAATATTCAACAGAGAATTTAAAACACATGAGTAATGGAATCTTAGAACTTAAGGAGGCAGTAGTGAGGCAGTCTAGAGATTCACAACGGCAGGAAACCAATCCCGCCCGTAAGAGGAAGGCAGACGGTTGTCAGGGGAGCTGGAGCTACCGAGGTGGGGCAGCCCCTGCCAGCGAATCCCAAGGTTGAGGGAGAGACAGATGCCCTGGCTTCTCTCCAGCCCCCCCCCCCCCCACCACCATCATCTGTGCTTCCCCCGACGGGCAGGGCAGCTGACAAGAAAACCGAGGAAGAGTGGTCTTCGGGGCAAATCCCCGAACAGAGAACAGAGCCCAGGGTTAGTACTGACAAGAATGGATCAAAGAAGTTCTCAAAAATTGTGAGCCTTTAGAAGGAGAATGAGATCCAGGTGACGAAGTGTAAGTTTTAAATTGATTCCAGGGGCGCCTGGGTGGCTCAGTCGGTTAAGCGTCCGACTCCTGATTTCAGCTCATGTCATGATCTCAGGGTCGTGAGATCGAGCCCCACGCTCAGTGCGGAGCCTGCTTAAGATTCTGTCCCTTCTCCTCTGTTTCTGCACCCCTCTCCCCAGCTCACCGCAGCTCTCTCTCTCTCTCTCTTAAAAAAAAATTTCTAAATGAAGATTTCCGTTTAGCCAGCCCACGGGAAGGGTAGCTCAGCCCGCTCGTGGTGCTTGTAACCTCAACCTTGGTTAGCTGCGGGTCAGAAAGGATTCCAGGCCATCTGGGAGGCTTCCGGCGACCCCTGACCCAGTTCCTGTTCTTTCCTGCCTCCACTTACCTTCTTCCTGTCTTCTCAACTCCTAACGCCCCTCCTTTTTTATACTAAGATTCTCTCCCTTTCCTTTCCTTTACAGGTAGATTTCCATGTTGGCATATAATACTGTCCTGGAAACATGTAGGAAAGTTAAATTCATTGACAAATTCATAAAGACATAAATAAATTCATAAATTCATAAATACATGAAGTTCAGTTGGCATGAAGCTAGACACTGTTATAAAGTCCCTAATTACATCTTGTCTTTGAGACATAGCCCAGTATTTCTGGTGTTCTCTTCATGCCTTTTCAGTTTTTTTCTTTCATAATTACACACACAATCAGCTTATGTCTGCGGAGCATCTGATTGAAGCTTAAGATCCTCATACTTTCTGCTTACCTAATGATTTCCATCTTCGTTTCAAGCGACAGCTGAATTGAATTAAGTTCATCTGATACACACTCCTTATTACTTGCAGTAGCACCTTGGGCTTCTCTCTGTTCCTGTTATTTTTGACCAGATCTGGGGGAAATGCAATAAAATATTGAAATAGTTTCCCAAGCAGGTGTTGTTGAACAAAGATGGCAAAATCGCTAAAAGTGACCAGGCAGCCTCTCCACCAGATGACTGCCTGAAATGTATGTTCAGCAGTCAGTGTAGCCAAGCTGGGCACGAGAGAGACATTGGGGGATGCCAGCGCTTACCCAGCTGGGTAGGACCAAGGTCAGTGACCCACTGGGCTGAAGAACACTATGTCTCCAGAAACTGGATCCTTCCCCATGTCAGACCACACACTCTTGGAACTTTGATATTGACTAGAGCCTGCTGTTGGCATGAGAGAAGGTGTCAGATACAAATAAGACTTGATGATGGTCTGTGTGGTCCTTGTGGCCCATTTGGAGAGATGCGACCTTAAGAAACAGAGAACTAAACCAACCAGCCTGCCCCCTAGGAGGTCAAAAGTGGGTACTCCAGGCGATCCAAGAGTGGATAGGGGATGTTCACGGAAGGCTTTCTGGAAGAGCTGGTCCTGGGTCAGGACCGTAAAGAATTTAGGAAGCTTAAGGAATGGGAACAGCAGATATTCCAGATGGTGAAGCCATTGGGAGGAGATGTGATGCGCATTAAGGGACAAGAGTCAGACATTCCTGGACTAGTCCCAACTCCCATCGCTTCGTCTGCGCACGATCTGACAAGGAGACCAAGCCTCTGAAGCCCTTCCAGTTAGCTGCGGTGTGTGCTCAATAGTGGGGGCTGTTAATGGTTTCTTTTGTTATAATCCTCAGCGTCTCAGGGGATCAGTTCTTACTTAGCGTTCCCATGTCACCTCATCTTTTCTAGGGCACATAAGTCCTGCCTCAATCACCCTCTTTCCTTTCCTTTTCCTCCAGTAGTATCTGCGTTAGTCCCTCAGGCTGCTATTACAACAAACTGCAGACAGGGGGCTGATAAGCCACAGAAACTTATTTCTCCCAGTTCTGGTAGCTGAAAGTCCAAGGTCGGTGCCAGCATGGTTGGGTTCTTGGTGAGAGCCCGCTCCCTGGTTCACAAATGGCCCATCTTCCTGCTGCATCCTCCCGTGGTGGAAGGGGCAAGAGTGCACTATGGCATCTCTCTTATCAAAGTACCTTCCACTTAAGGACCTCCCAAATGTCCCACCTCCTAATATGATCACATGGGCATTAAGATTCCAACATAGGAGCTCTGTGGGGACACAAATGTTCAAACCATAGTAGAAGGCATTGGTGTCTCCTTGGAGATTCTCACCTCCTTTTTTCAAAGAGCTTATAAAATAATTCACCTTACAAAAGAAATCAGGGAAGGACACTGAAGATGATCTGCTGCCTAAAACAGCAAAGAAATGGAGATGGGTGAATAGACAGAGAGAGAGAGAGAGACATACAGACACTTCCATTCGATCGTCAACGTGTTTCCTGGGTACTGTATTGTGTGTTTGGCACCCGTGAACTCATTGAATACTTCCATCAGAATGAGACCCTTCTGGTTGCTCACTCCACAGCCATGACTAATCCCTTTGCCTGCGTAAGAAGTTTCCAGCTTCCTTTGCAGCTCCCAACTGGCCGTAAAACCCAGTTCGGCCAGTTGGATATTAGGGGAAGTCTGAAAGGGGCATCATGGAAGTACTCTCCTCCCTGATAAATGGACACAGGCATGTGGAAAGGGCCCCATTTCCATCTCTGCCTTTCCTTCTTGGGCTCTAGTCATGTGGGGACATGGTCCTTGGAGCACCTGCAGGAAGACCCTAGAGGAAGATCATGGCTTACCCAGTGCCCGGACATCGGCGAGGCTGGACAATGCCATTGGCCGAGCTCAGAAGGCTGGCAAGGGGGTTGCGAGCCAGTACACAAACAACAGGCACACTCCACTCAAGTAGTTCCCACTCCCTGAAGACCAGATCCCACTGGATGAGAGACTCCCATTTTTAGCTTCCATGTGACATTAAAAGGTAAACGTTAGTGGGTTGAAGAGGTTATGATAAAGGAATAATTATCAGCCTTGGACCTAATACCTAACGAGGAACTCACTTCAAAATAGGACCAAGTTGGTGTTTACCATTTAAGTTTCCACAAAGTCTATCTGCTCTCATTGGCTTTGTCTCTCATTGGCAATTGTCATTGCTGCTCTGCAAAGACTGCCACCTTGTCTGAAATGCCCACTATGAAATTACTTTTGTCTTGAGCCATTGGTAGCAAATCAAGACAGACATGTTTATTCTTCTTAATTTTGTGATTGTGGAAGAAATTACTAGTTCATTCCAGAAGCGCTCAGACTTCTGGCACTCTGAATCTTTCTTGACACGGTTCTCCAGGCAGTCAAATTCAGGGAATTGCTTCATAGATCCCATTATGATCTAAATCTTTGCGTCTTTCCCAAATTCATATGTTGATACCTAACCCCCAGGGTGATGGTTTTGGGAGGTGGGACCTTTGGGAGGTGATTTGTTCATGAGGGTGAAGCCCTCATGGATGGGAGAGATCCCCCACCTCCCCGCAGAGCTCCCTACCCCCTTCCCCCACGTGAGGATACAGTGAGAAGTCTGTGACCCCAACAATGGCCCTCCCCTGACTGTGCTGGCCCCCGACCTTGGACTTCCAGCCTCCAGAACTGTGAAAAATACATTTCTGTTGTTGGAAAGCCACCCAGGGCAGGGTATTTGGTTACAGCAGCCTGAAAAGGCTAAGACACTTTCTAAAGGAGAGTGGACTGTTCACTGGAGGGCTTTGGTTTGCTGAGTGAGCTCTGTAAGCTCAAGCCCAGAGGTGAATTTTCCAGGAAAGCAGAAGATTCTGGAGATGGTACGTGAGAAAAAAAAAATTATAGGATAAATAAGGACTGGCAGCCTAAGGAGGGCTTTTGAGAGAAAACAAAAATGTCTAGCGGAGATTTTCATTAAGTTGTTTGATGGGTGCAAGGCAGCATAAACCTCTTTCTTTGTCTTCATGAAATTATCAGTAGAATCCACCTTGTTTGCTCCTGCTTTTGAGGCAGATGTACACTTTTAGGATGAATAGCCGTGCTGAGATCTGCTTTGAACTGGCGTGAATACTATCTGGAGGGATCTATGAAAGGACCGTCCCGTATGAGTGATGTAATTAACGAAGAAAAAAGAAGGAAAAGGCAGAGTCGCGGCATACCCTCCATTTACTGTGGTCCCAGAAGGTTAAGAAGAATTGTTTTCCGTTTTCAACTCTGTCCTATGCCAAAAGACAAGGAGTAACCCTCTTGCCGTGTTGCTCACATTTGCAGCTGGGAAGAGAATGTCTTTGTGTATGACCTTGTGAACAGCTGTGTGCCCGGGATCCCAGCTGACGTCTGGACAGGGCTTCACGATCACAGACAGGTAAGGAAGCGATGACCACCAGGTCCTCCTGGAAGCTCCCAGCCAAGACGCCATTTCCAGTTAGCCAGCCTTGCCCATGGAACCTGTATGCCAGGTCACTGCTCCATGCCCAGCCCACGGAGAGAAATCCGACACCGACGTGTCCCAGTTAGAATACAGCGGTGTGAACATAGCGTGGTGTGAATACTAGAATACGGCGGTGTGAGCATGATGGGAACACATATGGTCAGGGAAGGCCTCTGTTTGGGTTTGAGTTCTGAAAAAAGCAGACACAGAAATGTGATTCGATGTTGGAGAGATTTCTGAGGGGAAAGATCTGGGAAGAAAAACAAGAGGAGGGGGCATAAGGAGGCAGGGAATGTCTCCGGACAGTTGCGTGTGTCTGAGAGTGTGTGTGTGAGAGGAGAGTGGGGGAAGGAAGAGCCTCTGATTATCGCAGAGTTCTGAGAAAGACTTGGGTAGGCCAGTGGGGAGTCCTCAGGCAGGGGAGGGCCAGGAGAGGAAGACCGCATGGTGCAGAACTGGGCCAGCACTGGCACCGCTGAGTTCTTGCTGGGTTATTGTTGGGGCAGAGCCTGGGAGAAGCCTGGTCTCACTGTGAATGTAGGAATGGATCCCACGGGTCAGGGGAGCTGAGGCTGTCAGTCAGCCATGTTCCCTATAGCCAGTCCTCCTAAAGGAGCTCGAAGCAGTGTCCTTCTGTGGCTGCCGCAGCCTCTCCAGGTGAGAGATATTTAAGCTACTATCTAATGGTTAAATAAGAGTCAGCCAGAGGAAGAAGCGTTCCAGGTAGAGGGACCAGCATGGGCAAAAGGCCTGAGGTGTGAACGATCTTGACCCAGTTGAGGACATTGAAGACATATGGTTCTGGGAAGCAGAGAGGGTCGGGGGTCAGTGGATTCATGGTGAAGCATCAGGCCAAAAAAGAGAGTGGACTCCAGAGAGCTTATGCCTGGCAATATCACCGCAGACTCCAGCTGGAAATTTTGTCTCCACACTTTCCCTGGGTGAGCTGAATACTGTCTCTGTTCTGAGAGACGAATGCTACCAGCCCGGCCCCAGAGTACTGTGGGGAACCAGGCTGCGGTTCCAGCTCCTGTCCTTTTGCTGACTGGGTGGTAGGAAACTTCATGCAATTTTTTTTTTTTTTTTTAACCTCTCTGAGCTTCAGTTTCCTCAGCTAGAAAATGGGGATAGTGGTAACAGTGGCTTCTTGTAGAAAGTCAATGAGCTTAGCCTGGTGCTTGGGACACTGTCCCAGCTCATAAGGCTGGCGGGAGCTGCTGGCAAAGAAGCAGAGGTAACCTCAGGGTCCAGACTCAAGACAGATACATCTTTTAAACCCATAGAATTTGGCTGGCAAGCAGAGATATAGAAGTTGTAAAAACAAACAAAACAAAACAAAAAAACAACAACAACCAACCCACAAAATTTCTGTTCGTAGTAGGAACTTTACAATGGGACTGTGGTGAGGCAGGGTCTGCCTGGGAGACTCAGTCGGTTAAGTGTCGGACTCCTGGTTTCAGCTCAGGTCCTGATCTCAGGATCATGATGAGCTCAAGCCCCAGGTCAGGCTCCGTGCTCATCGGGGAGTCTGCTTGAAGATTTTCTCTCCCTCTTCCCTTCCCCTCACTATGTGCATGTGCTTTCGTGCTCTCTCTCTCTCAAATAAATAAATAAATGTTAAAATAAAGTGGGATTAGAGGGGTGCCCGGCTGGCTCAGTCAGAAGAGCATGCGACTCTCGATCTTGAGGTCTTGAGTTCAAGCCCCTCGTCGGGCACCAAGAGTCCTTCAATAACAAAGCAAACAAACCAACTTTTAAAAAATATTTATTTAATAAAATGGAATGACAAATACACTTAGTGGGGGTTTAAGGAACTTGTATCCCAAGATTTAAGAATAATAGCTACAAACAATAGAGTCAAAGGGTCTGTGTTTTCAACTTCTCAGGGATGAGCACCGCGCGAGCTCTTTGCACTCCTCGACATTGTCAGTCCTCACCGTAGCTTTCTGGGGGAGACATTAGCCCCGTTGTAAAGGTGCAGAGAGAGCCCCAAGAGGTTAAGTCCCTTGTCCAGCCTGCAGTGAGGAAGTGGGTAGAGCCCAAACGGCAGGCTGGAGCCTCTCGCTCAGAGGCGGCATGCTATTTCCATTATCTGACGCCCCCTCCGTAATCATCAGTGCTTCGGGGGAGACTTTTCTCAGAGCCTGAACAAATGCAGAAACGGCTTGTGTTCCAGAACACTGCAAAGACGTGCTTCTCGCCCCACTTAATTTGCACATTTATTTTAACACCAATCAAATTCCCAACAGGCGTTTTCTTGTAATTGGACAGAGCTGTCCCACCTCGGGCGACAAAAAACACACACTATGTGAACGAAAGGAAAGAAATGAAGGGTGACCCCCGTCCGCTGGTAAATTAAAAAAATAAGAAATTTGAAAAAGTGGAGCAGGTGAGGTCTTGGGTACCGCAGTCAAGACGTGGGTTTGAATCGCAGCACCACTGCCCTATGAGTGTGAATTTGCCTAGACCCGTCTGGGTCTCGGTTTCCTCATCTGTCAAAGGGGGATGGGGATGCCCACTCGGAGGACAGTGCCTGGCGTGGCACCTAATAGGCTTCAGCAAACCTGGTAGCGATAACAGCATCTCACATCCCCGTGAGGACGTCTGTGCTGCTCCACGTGGAGGTGTTAGAACGTCGTCCCTGAGCTGGGGCTGGCACTAATGCCAGATCTTTCTTTCACCGGCTTTCCTCCTCGGCGCCGGATGGACGTGCCCAGGAGGGGCAGTTTGAATGGACCGACGGCTCCTCCTATGACTACAGCTACTGGGACGGGAGCCAGCCGGATGGTGGCCTGCACACGGACCCAGAAGAGGAGGATTGCGTGCAGATATGGTACCGGCCCACCAGCGGTGGGTGCCCCTGAGATCAGGACTCTTGCAGGGGCGCTGGGGAGGGGCCACGGACGGCAGGGAGACCGGCGAATTGAGTGGCTGGGGCATTCTTCTCTGCGGCGGATAGATTTAACAGTACATAGTGGTGCAGTGTTGCATGGAAAGGTATTAGTGGCAGAAGCGTGGGGGCGGGTCAGAGCAAGGATTTGTACAAAGATCGGTCAAAAGGCGGTGCTTCTGTGTCTGCTCACCAGGGTACCCAAGTGTCAGCCCCTACCCCAGGCTCCTGAGTGTTAGAATGGAGGTGTGCTGGGGCCGTACTCGGGGGTAAGCAGTGAGAAGAATACACACCTGGGTTCGAGCCCTGGCCCTGCTGCTTTCTAGCTCTGTGTCCTTGTGGGAAATTACTTGTTCTCTCGGACATTCCATTTCCTCTTCTGTAGAATGGATTTAGTAATCGTTCCAACCCTCAGGGCAGATCTGAAGGTTCTAGGAGGTAGAGTTGGTCCAGCACAGCTCCACTCCTTATGAATCGCGTGGCCCAAAGTGAATGCCTTAACCTCTTGGTACCTCAGTGGCTGCATCTGCAAAATGGGTTCGTGATACTTAACGGGTTGCTGTGAAGAAGAAAGAAGCTCATGTACATCAAGTGGCCACAGTGGCCCCCATGGGGTATGAGCAATCACCGCCATCAGCATTAGCAACATCATCACTCTTCACACCAGTCTTGAGAAGTAGAAACTATTAATATTCTCATTTAGCAGAGGAAGAAACGGAAGCTCAGAGAACTTAAGTGATTTGGTCATGGTCACACAGCAAGTAGTGAAGCAGATTTCCAAAAAAACCTACCAAAGTCCAGAGTCAAGCACTCAGCTGCTACTTCCTCTGTGCTCCTTTATCTTTTCCTGATTAGAGGAAGGAGGGATGGAATGGGGACTCCTGGGAGCCAGAGGTGGGCCAAGCCTCTGCATGAAGTTTGTCCTGCCCCATGCACAGTGGCAAGTCAAGATCAGCCTCATGAGAGAGAGAGGCTGGACAGCAGCCTCATCAAACATCAGCGAGAAAGGGGTGCCAGTGCAGACGTGAGCTGCTGGAGAGGGCTTTTACTCCAGTGGGGTGGTGAGGTGACTTTTATTGTGGTAGGTGGACCTCATCCAGATTCTCTGCTTCTTCCCACCGCAGCTCTGAGGTCATGGAATGATAACACCTGCAACCACGAGTTCCCCTTTGTCTGCAAGATCGCGTCTCTGACCATTCACTGATCCAGTCTTGCCCCCTCCCAGGGAGCCCGACTCCAGCACCATCTTATAGCTGTACTGAGTGTAGATCCAATACTCAATAAATGTGAAACACGGGAGATAAAGCTCCCAGGCAGAGATTTTAAATAAGCAAGCCTTAATGCTACAGAGTGGTTATTTGGTCATAAGTAACAGGAAACACAACTTAAACTGGCTTAGTAAATAAAAGGGGGCGGTGGATTTCCTGCTCTAAGTAACAGAAGTCCAAGTTTGTTCTAGATTCAGAGTTGAATTTCATTGGCCTGGATCAGTCACATTCCACTTAGGCATATGTCGTTGGCTAGACCCCACTTAGATGCCCATCTCTGGAGCAGAAAGGGATGGGAGTCAATATCCTCTGAACCACGTGGGCCCAAAGAGGTGGGCAGTTCCTGAGGGAAACACATCAACAGATTTATACATGGCTGGTGGGAATATAAGATGGTGAAGCCATTCTGGAAAACAGGATGGTGTTTCCTTAAAAAGTTCAACATAGAATGACCCAGAAATGCTAATTCTGGGTATATACCATGAGGGGTCATTGCAGCATTATTTGGAATGGCCCCCAAAGTGGAAACATCTTCGGGGGTACCACCCAGATGACCTCATCCCATGGGTCAGGGTCCCAACCAGCTCCCTGACTATAGTATAATGCATGCCTACCTGAGGACCTACACTGTCTTTGAAGTTCGGTCACTCTGAGTCCTGGCCTGCCGTCTTCTTTGTCTTCCACCGAAGAGGCTCTCTGGCATTCACTCCTAGAGCAAGGGCCCGTTACTCATCCTTGACTGATAAGTATCCTTACTTATCAGTAGAATAGTAGAACGTCAAAGCCTTGTAGCAAGAGCCATCCAACCCGCTTATGCTTTTGCATACTATTTTCTCTGTTCATCAATTACCCGATCCATGGCTTCTGCTGGTGCGTTCCCTCCTGCCAGGATACCCTCCCTGCTCACTCCAGAGGGTTTAAACCACCTCGTGCCATGGACTATGCTCCACCCACCACAACCGATTGCCAGCCTGGAGGCAGTCCATCCAGCTCCTTAGCCCTGCATTGTTGCCTGCTTCTTCAGACTGTTTCCCATATCAGTGGTTCCAGATGGGGTGTTCTGGTAGCCGTCGCTGAGACGAAATTTGGCGTAGATATCATTTAAGGATCAATACCTGTGAAGGGAGAGCGGAGGAAGAAGTGGAACTGGGGTGTGACCTGGCAAATTATCAGCCAACCTAGCAGGAGATGCAAGAGAAAGGGAAACACATCAGAGTGGACCACATGGGGTGGAAAGAGCCAGATCTTTAGACCCGAACTTTATACAGTGGGTGACGCAGTCTTCCCCAGAAAGGATGTGATTTCTCCAGAGCTGATACTGACCCTGAAGGAGCTGACGGTTGAAAGCTCTCTGCTGTCTTCCTCGAAGGGGGATCTGGGTAGTGCAACTCCGTGTTACCACAACTGGAATCAAAAAGACCTAGGTTGGGGGCGCCTGGGTGACTCAGTTGGTTAAGCAGTCAACTCTTGGTTTCGGCTCAGGTCATGATCTCAGGGTCATGGGATCAAGCCCCGAGTCGGACACTGTGCTGAATGTGGAGCCTGCTTAAGATTCTCTTTCTCTTCTCCCTCTGCCCCGCCCCCATAATAAATCTTAAAAAAAAAAAAGTTCAAATCCCACCACTGCAGCTTATCATGTGACCTTATGAAAGTGGCTTAACCTCTCTGAGTTTCAGTTTCCTCATTTACAGAATGGAGATGCATTCCCCTCCAGCTCTGACTGTGACTTATCAGACAGCTCTGGGGAACAAGGAGCTCTGCATAGGGGACTTTTCCCAAAACTGAAACTCATTCCCCAAACATCACAACTATCTCTATTTTTTCTACTTTGGGTGGCAATCTTTTTAAACCACGTATACATTTCCCTGCTTCCCCTAAACAGATGATATTCAACAAGATTAGTCTTTTCTCGATGATTCAGGGTCATGTGCGCTTCATCTACTTCAGGTATTTTTGTCGCCTGTCATCATATCTGGGTGTCACTGTGCCAGTCTCTGACAGCCCACAGAATCTCCCATCTTTTCTAGACTGTTGCTGCTGAGATGCTGTGGGCAGGGAAGCCAGGCAACCAAGCCTGAGAATAATCTGTGAAAAAGAGAGGGAGAGAGAGGGTGGGAGGAGAGTGGGGGACATAGATCGATGATGGATGCGTGCATGCACAGACGCAGGGAGGCATGGATGGGTGGGTGATGCATGGATGGATAGATGATGTGCGGATGGATGCATGGATGATATGTGGGTGGATGGATGGATAATGCATGGATGAATGGACGCATGCTTGGAAGGATAGATGGATGCATGGTTGGATAGATGAATAGATGGATGGATGTTGCATGGGTGCATGCATGAGTAGGTGGACAGATGGTTAGTTGGGTAGATGGATGATTCATGGATGGATGGATGGATGATGCATGGATAGATGAATAGATGAATGGCTGAT
>NC_081567.1:25031326-25063508 GCF_022355385.1 Mustela nigripes
TGCATGGATGGATGCATGCACGCATGGGTAGGTGGATGGTTGGTTGGATGGATGATGCATGGATAGATGAATAGATGGATGGATGCTACATGGATACATGGATGGATGGATAGATGGATGATGCATACAATGCATGCATGGGTACATGGACACATGGTTAGATGGGTAAATGGATGATGCATGGATAGATGAATAGATGGATGAATGATGCATGGATGCATGCATGGGTACATGGACACATGGTTAGATGGGTAGATGGATGATGCATGGATGGATTTATTAGTAGATGGATAGATGGTTAGATGGGTAGATGGAGTATGCATGGATGGATGCATGCACGCATGGGTAGGTGGATGGTTGGTTGGATGGATGATGCATGGATAGATGAATAGATGGATGGATGCTACATGGATACATGGATGGATGGATAGATGGATGATGCATACAATGCATGCATGGGTACATGGACACATGGTTAGATGGGTAAATGGATGATGCATGGATAGATGAATAGATGGATGAATGATGCATGGATGCATGCATGGGTACATGGACACATGGTTAGATGGGTAGATGGATGGTGCATGGATACATGCCTGCATCCATAGGTAGGTGGATGGTTGGTTGGATGGATGATGCATGGATAGATGAATGATGCATGGTTGGATGGGTGGTTGGATGGATGATGCATGGATAGATTAATAGATGGATGGATGGATGGATGGTTGGATGGATGATGCATGGATAGATGAATAGATGAATGAATGATGCATGGATGGATGGATGGTTGGATGGATGATACATGGATGCATGCATGGGTGCATGGACACATGGTTAGATGGGTAGATGGATGGTGCATGGATACATGCCTGCATCCATAGGTAGGTGGATGGTTGGTTGGATGGATGATGCATGGATAGATGAATGATGCATGGTTGGATGGGTGGTTGGATGGATGATGCATGGATAGATGAATAGATGGATGAATGATGCATGCATGCATGCATGGGTACATGGACACATGGTTATATGGGTAGATGGATTATGCATGGATGGATGGGTGGAAGGATGGATAATGCATGGATGGATGCATGCACACATGGGTAGGTGGATGGTTGGTTGGATGGATGATGCATGGATGCATGCATGGAAGGATGGACACATGGTTAGATAGGTAGATGGATGGATGCATGGGTGGATAGAGGAAAGGGTGGAAACAATCAAGAGATATTTTTAGAGAGATCTAGATGATAGATAGATGGCAGACAGAGAGGGAGGCTGGTGATCATGACAGTAAATATATATCAGCCATACGATCATCACAAATGAAGCATGTGATCCCAGCATGTAGATATATCAACATGTATTTAACAGACCTTCTATTGGTAGTCTTTTCAGGGCCATCCAGGTTTTCATGACTACAGATAGTATGGTGTTAATCATCTGTACATACGCGTTCAATTATTTTCTTGGGGATATATTCCTAGAAGTGGAATTACCAGTTCAAAGTGTAAGCACATTTGGAAAATAGGATTACTTTTCTATTACAAAAAATATGCATGTGGACTGCAGAAATATCTATAAAGTGTCTTGTGTGTATCTCCCATAATCCCACCAGCCAGAATTAACCACTACTGACCTTTTAATAGTGTTTTCTGGGCATGTGTACCCTGAGCACCATAAGAATGGACCTCGAGGGCCTCCTATTCCCAGGGACGAAATTGACTGAGGGTCCTGTCTTTGGTGGGTGAAATCCATCATTTTGTTTTCTCGCAGGCCTTACTTCCCATAGGGTGCTCTCAGGCCATGACTAAGTGAGGCAGCCTTATTCTTGGGGGATGGCATTACCTTGGTAGTGGACTTTGGGTCAGGGATACCCTGATGGCCTTACTGACCTTGACTTAGACTACAGGCCAGTCTAGGAAGCCTTCACCTTCTGTCCTTCACTAGAGGGCCAGATTGCATCACAGGCTGACACCTCTCCCAGCTTTCCCTGGTTCCCCCCATATTTTCTTCACAAAGGCGTTTCCTCTAATAAAATCCTTGCACATATAATCCGTCCCTGCATCTGCTTCTCAGAGGACCCAGATTAACACATAAACACCTACAATATAATGAGACACTCCCACAACAGCTCATACTAACTTATACTCATACCTACAGTATACAAGAGCTCTTCTTCACCTGTGCTTTTGCCAACACATTGGTCCCTACTTTCAGACTGAGCCCCAGTGAGCAGATGGATACTCCGTCTGCTCCCTTGGCAGTCCTCAGAGGCAAGTGCATCATTGAGACTGTTTTAATTGTTAGTGACAGAAAACCCAACCCAACCTGCCTTAAACACAAAAAGACTTTGATCTACTCTAGCTGAACAGTCCAGAGGTATCTAGCTTCAGGCTCAGCGTGATCTAGGGGCTTAAATGATATTGCCAAAGATATTTGTCTCCATGGTGTTGCCTTGATCCTGAGGCTCCAGTCGCTCCATTTGGGAAAGCAAAAATGGCCATTATAATTCTACATCTTATATCCTTCAGGAGAAAGAGGGGTGTCTCTTTCTCAGAAGCCCTGGCAAACATCTCCTTTCGTATCATTGGCTATACCTGGGTTATTTGGCCAATTCAACCCATCATCATTGCCAGGAAGATATAAGATTGGTTGTTTAAGTCAATCAGGGTCCATGCAATCAAGCCTGAGAACAAAGACACATGGTTTTCCAGAAGGAATTAAAGGTGAGTTTTGTAAAACAGAAAAAAAACAAAAACAAAAACAAAACAAAACTAATGGAAGCCATATTGAAAACAAAATAAAATACCCCTAGCACAAGAAGGCAGTGAGGAACAAACTCTAAATTTCAAACTAGGTTGAAAACAGAAAAAGCTAACTGCAGCCTCAGGGCAGTCTTCCCAGAGAAGGGCAAGACCACAACTCACTCCCTTGAAGAGTCTTTGGAGGAAGTTTTTCTTTTTTTCCCTGTTCTCAGCTCGTAAGAAGTAGGATATTCTCTGTAGAGCTGCAAAAGAGAATCAGGAACTGTATCAGCTGTCAAAATAAACACATGGGATGTCGTTAAGTGGTTTGCCCAATTCAAAGGATAATAATAATAATATTAAAAAAAGAAGAAAAAACAACAGAGAAATCAGACCTCTGTTATTCTGAAGCGAATTTCGGAGCCAAAAGCCCGGCATCCGTCTTTTTTACGGAGGCTGTCACCAGCTGGGGAATTCTCTTGAGGAAGCCAGTCCTCACAAATATGCCATGTTAGAAGAATCCAGAGCTTTCTTTTCTATCCAGGTTTAACCGCGCAGCACTTCTTCCTAACGTCTACTGACTGTCAGGGGCCTTAGGCATGGAAGTCGATGCAGTCCTCCCCACAACCCCACACCAGGGGCCCTGTTGAGCCTCAAGGTGAGGATCCTGGGCTTGGAGTCAGATTCACGGCTCAGACCCCGGCTGCCTCATTTGCAAAATGTAACCTTGGGCAAGCTGCTTCACCTTGCCAGGCTTCCATTTGGAAATGCGAATAGGAATGCCAGTATTCCTCTGAGGCTGTGAGGTTGGAGTGAGACCCTCTATGAAGAGGGCTTACGCAGTGGCTGGCACACAGTAGACACTCAGTAAGCATTCACCGTCATTATGGTGACTGGTATCCCCGCTTCGTCAGCTAGGACAAGGACAGGACGCTGCCCATTTTGTACTCAACCTGGATGACTGCACCTATTGAGAATGTCTTTGTGGCCACAGATCTTTCCTTCTGTGATCCCTAGGGGGTGTCCATCCGGTAGCTACTTCTAAAATATAATGAATTCAGCCCATTCTCTCTCATAACCCTTAAGGCTAGCTTTGACTTGGCCAGGGACCCAGGATCAACTGCAGAAATCATGACAACACACCAATATGTTTAATATATTTATTGCCAAATGCCTTCCAGAAGGTACTATCCATTTCCACCCTAATCTAGCCAAAGATGACAAAAATAATGACATTCATTGCCGGTTCTGATTTTAAACAGTAATTCTTCGATTACCATTGAGGGTGAGCATTTATTTATAGTGATCGCCGCCATCTTGAATTGGGAGGAGAGGTACCAGTCTTTCCAGCCCTCCTCAGCTGGGAAGTGCCCCCCTCCTGCCGCCCAGGGACGATTTAATTAATAAGTAGTTACCCCCCATGGAACCAAATAACAACCAGACATCCACTGAGCTTCCCTTCAGCAGGAGCCTTAGCTTCTCACTACGCCCACTGGAGTCATTGCTATTGTCTCACTGTAGAAAGTCTCCAGCAGTAACGCTGGCCTGTCAGAGCCAAGTCTTCTAGGGAGCCCTGGTTCCTGCTAATGACACCCCAGGAATGAGTGCCCAGCTGTGTTGTGAGCATGGAGGCAGGGGAGAGACGGCAAGAAACAGTGCAGGAGCCCTTGGGGGCTACACGCGCCCTGCTTTCCTCCACAGGGGTCCTGGCAGCTTGACGTTCACTGGTAACTCATTGCCAAGCCCCGCTGTGGATGTCCCCCTATCTGTTTCATTAACTCATTACCTTTCATCCAGACAAGCCAGCCCACTGCCAGATCCAGCAATTGGTCTCTTGAGGGAATATATTGTAGCACAAAGGGCCTCATTGTAGTAGTAGAGGGCCGGAAAAGTCATAGGCATCAGAATTGCTCTTAGACACATACCTGACTTTATTTAGGCAAACATCTTGATAAAGCACTTGGTGGAGAGGAGAGGAGCCCAGGAAACGAAAGAGATAGCCAAACGGTTCCACATTCAATTGGAAATACATGGTGGACATGTGTCAAAGATGTACTTAAGTCATTAATGAAGGGACCAGTTAGATGGCAAAACTGGTTCAGAGAATAGAAGAAACTAATACAGCCACACGGCCACCATATATATACCTGCACAGGGTTCGAAAGAAAAAAAGAATGCCAGGTGCCTGGCTGGCTCAGTCAGTGAAGCTGGGGTTGTGAGTTCGAGCCCTGCATTAGATGTAGAGATTACTTAAAAAAATAAAATCTTGGGGGCATCTGGGTGGCTCAGTTAGTTGAGTTTGTGCCTTCAGCTCAGCTTGGGACGTGATTTTGGGGTGCTGGGATTGAGCCCTGTCTGGGTCTCCCTGCTCGTGGGGAGTCTGCTTCTCTAAGAACTCTCCTTCTGCCCCTTCCCTCTGCTTGTGTTCTCTCTTTCAAATAAATAAAATAAAATCTTAAAAAGAAAAAGAATATTGGAATAAATTTCCAAGTTAAATATGAAACTAGTTAGGGACCTACAGGACAATACAACTTTTAGGCCAAGAATTAGCAGACTATGACCTGGTGATCAAACCCACCACCTGTATTTGTTTTTTTGTTTTTTTGTTTTTTTACATTTTTGCACAGCTAGGGAAAGAAAGAACAATATTCTATAACATGAAAATGACATATGATTCAAATTTCAATGTCCATAAATGAAGTTTTTTTTTTAACGTCTATTTATTTATTTGACAGAGAGAGAGAGATCACAAGTAGGCAGAGAGGCAGACAGAGAGAGAGGAGGAAGCAGGCTCCCTGCCGAGCATAGAGCCGGATGCGGGGCTCGATCCCAGGACCCTAAGACCATGACCTGAGCCGAAGGCAGAGAGGCTTTAACCCACTGAGCCACCCAGGTGCCCCCATAAATGAAGTTTTATTGAAACACAACCATGCTCATTCCCAGCAGTCCATGGCGGCTTTCACGTAACAATGGCAGAGTGGACTAGTATGGCCCACAAAGCCTGAAATATTTATTGTCTGGCCCTTTACAGAAGAAGTTTGCTGACCCCTGCTCGAAGATAATAACATGTCAGTAATCTTTGAGATTACCGTCTCTGCTGGGCAAAAATAGCTGCATCTCCACAGGACAAAAATCGTTTGCAACTCATCAATTTTCTACAAGTTAACACCTACCTTTATAGAATTGGGGCCCCGGTCAATAACAAAGTCAAACAGTTACATCCCTTCAAAAATCAGATAACCTTAAAGCAGATAGTGTTCTGATTTAATTTTGAAAAATTTTACTGCTGTCTTTTTTCCTTTTTTTTTTTTTTCAAACTTGCGGATAATTGTTCTTAACACTTGGAACCAAAAGATCATTAAGTAATACTCAGTGATCTGTAATGATTTACAATACATGGTCTAGAAAGTCACTTCCTTCTCATGAGTTCTCAGAATTAAAGATTGGAGAGCCCTCTCCTAAAGCTCAGGGAATGAGGAGGCCTTTCATTTTGAGCAGAGAACGGACAACCAGACCTAGGAGAAGCTAGGAAGGACTGGGGAAAAGCTGGCCTGCTGGTCTACCTTATAGGTTGTTCTACAACAATTCCTAGGTGGAATGGGGGTGCAGAGGGGCAGATATCAAAGTGGCAGCCAAGAAGGCATGGGGGTATGTTGGCAATTGGGTGACATTTTGATTATTATTGGTATAAGGGACTTCCCAAGACTTAGTAGCCATTCTCCAATAAATTGGGGAGAGATTGCTCTCCCCATCATATTTACTCCCGACTGCTAACCCCATCCATCCAAGTGGCCACACGGCACACCACCTCTGCTGTCACCATGGGAGTGTGCCAGAAATAAGTCTGGGTGGGTTTCTTTTTCAAATAGCTTTCTGAGATATAATTCACACGCTGTCTTAGTTCATGCTGCTATAACAGAGCACCGCACACTGGGTAGTTTATAAACAAGTTTCTCCCTCACACTACTAGAGAGTCACCAGCAGATTTAGTGTCTGGTGCGAACCCGCTTCCTGGTTCATAGATGGTGCCAACTTCCCACCATGACTTTATGTGGTGGAAAGCGTGAGAGGGGCCGAGGGAATGCTTGGGGGTCTCTTTTGTGTGCGTACTAATTCCATTCATGAGAGTTCCACCTCGCGACCTAATCACCTCCCAAAGACCCCACCTCTGATTACCATGACACTGGAGATAAATTTCAACTTATGAATTAGAGGTTGGAGGGGGGTTGAGGGGAACAGTACATTCGGTCTATAGCACACACCATAATATTCATTCGTTTGAAGTGTATTGTTTATGGCTTTTAGAACATACACAGATGTGTGCACCCATCACAGTAATCGCTTTTAGGATATTTTAAGAGATTCTTTTTTTTTTCTTTTTTAAGATTTTATTTATTTATTTGACAGATAGAGATCACAAGTAGGCAGAGAGGCAGACAGAGAGAGAGGAGGAGGAAGCAGGCTCCCCGCCTAGCAGAGAGCCCGACATGGGGCTCGATCCCAGGACTCTGGGATCAAAACCCAAGTTGAAGGCAGAGGCTTTAATCCACTGAGCCACCCAGGCACCCCGCTTTTAGGATATTTTAATGACCCGCAAAAGGAAACACACACTCCTTAGCCATCACCCCAAACCCCTAGTGGGTGAGTCAGGGACTTAAACACATCAATATATCAGAGGTATTGCCCACCGATTTCATAATGTGCTCCCAGCAGGCAAGACCCAAAGTCCAAGTCCTAACATCAGCATTTCATTGCACTGGAGTATTCCTGCAAGTCCATGATATTTCTCCCACTTTCAGCTCCCACCATCTCCCTCCACCTCATGCTCTTAGGTACATTTCTAGGATGAGGGGTAGGAGATGACCCTGCTATATGGTGCCATAACACTCCTTGCTTTGTTTCCTTTTTTTTTTTTCCTGGAACTTATCAGTATCTTAAAGGCCATGGAGACCTTTGGATTTGTGAAATGGACCTGTAGGCAGTTGGCATTTGGGAAACATAGTCCCTTGTCCCCATAGAGGTGAGTAAGGGCTGTTGTCATCGGACTTTTCAAGACCCCAGACCAGCATTTAGGAGGTACACATTCCAGGCATCCAGGACTTCCTGCTCTCTTAGGTCCCATTTACAAGAAGCAGAGCCCAAGACAAGGACGTATGTGCAAGGGGCTTATTGAGGAGGTGTTCACAGGAGGGATTCATATGGAAAAATGCAGAATAAATCTGGTGATTCACACATTTCCAATTTATTCTCTTTGTTGTTTATTTTCAAATTTGGGAAGTATATCCATATGTTTTGTGGTAGGTTTCCATTCACTGAACATACTTTCCAACCGATTCTATATAATCTGGATCTTTCTCCTGGCCTTGGGGGATCAGTTGGGAGAGCAAAAAAAAGGACACAACCACACCAGAAAAACAACAGCAAAAAAACCAGATAATCTCTGTCGTATGGACAGCAACATGGCAGCCACTCCAATTCCAGCTTTCAGATCTTGCACAGATATGTCTGTAGCTCATGCTAACGGGGAACCCTGCAAGGACGGGAGCTCTGAGAAAGGCAGTTCCATTGATAGAATACAAATTCGACACAGTTTGCCAGCTCCAAATCACCAGCCCAATGAAAGCAGGGGTGGTGGGGGAAACCAAATAACTTCTTTCCAGCAGAGCTAATTTAAACAGAAGCATATTAAGGCCACGCAACAGGTTCATTAGGGACAGTTCTTCGCACCGTGGAGGTGATACTGCCATCATGAAAATGACACACAAGTGACTTTTATTTTCCCCCATGTAGTTGTTGAAGCATTAAAACAAAATAAACCAAAACACCCAGGACCTACTTCCTTTATTTCTTCTACTATAAATAATTGAGAGTATTATTCAGCCATAAAAAGGAACAAAGCAGTGACACCTGCTACAGCACGGATGAACCTTGAACATACTGTTGGCTCTACATCAGATGTCATGAGAGACATGCAAATCAAAGCAACAGTGAGATACCACCACATACCTATTAGAATTGCCCAAATCCAGAAGACTGACAATAAAAAAACGCTGATAAAGATGGGGAGCAACAGGAATGCTGATTAATTGCTCGTGGAAATGAATGCAAAAGAGTGCAGATACTTTGGAAGCCAGCTTGGTGGTTTCTTATAAAACTAAGCATACTTGCGCCACTTGCAATGACGTGGATGGAGGTTGAGAGTAGAACACTAAGGGAAGTAAGTCAGAGAAAGACAAATACCATATGATTTCACTCGTATGTGGAGTTTAAGAAACAAACGAGCAAAGTGGGGGAAAAGGAGAGCAAGAGAGAGGCAAACCCAGAACCAGACTCCTAACTACAGAGAAGACACTGATGGTTGCCAGAGGGCAGGTGGGTGGGGGATGGGGGAAACAGGTGATGGGGATGAAGGCATGCACCTGTTATGATGGGCACACGGTGATGTATGGAAGAGTTGAATCACTATATTTTATACCTGAGACTAACATAGCACTATATGTTAATTATCTGGAATTGAAATAAAAACTCTTTAGGGGCGTCTGGATGACTCAATCCGGTAAGTGTCCTACTCTTGACTTCAGATCAGGTCTTGATCTCAGGGTCGTGAGTTCAAGCCCCATGTTGGGCTCCATGCTGAGTGTGGAGCCTCCTTAAAAAAAAAAAAAAAAGAAAAAAAAAGAATTCAATAAAAGCTTTTTAAAAACCTACAAAGCTGAACATACTCTTAGCATACAACTTAGCAATCATGCTTTTTGGTATTTACCCAAAGGCTTTGAAAACTTATGTTCACACAAAAATCTGCACATAGATGTTTATAACAACTTTATTCACCGTTGGAAGCAACTGAGAGGTTAAGTAACTTGCCCAAGGCCACAAAGTTGATAAATAGGAGAACGGGGATTTGGATCCATCTTTCTCTGACTCTAGAACTGCACACAGAATTGCTAAGTATGGATTAGTATGACCAAGTTAGACTGTGACTCTCAGGAAGAAATTACCCTTGACAGAGTGACCCCATGCATACCCACAGGCACACACATGCACACATAAGACAAAAGCAAGATCTCACAAAATAAAACTCACCCTTATTACATGGGATGCACTCTGTTTTTTATTCTATTTTAATTTTTATTTATCTATTTGTTTATATCGCAAGTACTATCCATACCCAACCTGGAGCTCGAACTCACAACCCTAAGATCAAGAGTCGCACACTCTACGGACTGAGCCAGCCAGGCACCGCCTAATTATTTTTCTAAATGGTTGCAACCCACTTAGTTTATTTCCCTACCCACTAATGGATTTCCACCTGCAACTGGAAAGATCACTCTACTAAGATAACCTACGTCTTTAGCACTTAAAAACTTAACGGGCGTGACAACAAGCCAGGTACTAAACTTGACTAGTGATCTCAAAAGAAATGAGACATGGCCCCTAGCTTCAGAGATTTTGCAGTCTAGGGCAGAAGGGACAGAGAAAGAAATGACTCATGTTATTTGCATATCTGTAATATACCAAGCTCTTTGCAAGGCACATACACACCTGATGTCATTGACTTTCAGGACAAGCGTATAAATTAGGACAGTGCTTCTCGAATTCGAAGGTGCATATGGATCGCCTGGGGGTCTTGTTACAATGCACTTCCTGCTCCAGTAGGTCTGGAGCAGGGCCTGAGGTGCTGTGTTTCTCACAAGCTCCCAGGCGATGCCTTTGCTACTGATTCAGGGACCCTCCTTTGAGTGGCAAGGAGTCATTTATTTTTAATTGATGATGGAGTTCTTATATACCAGACATCATGCTCAGCACTCAGGATGTGAATGCAGAGGTCTCTGATTTCAAACTTCGTGCCCACAGCCAAGGAAGTGGGAACACTTGTGCTCAAGATGCAGGGAATGGAAATAATAGTAGATAGGACTTGGGGGAGCAAGACCAAGGCCAGGCTCCACGGCCAGAGGGCCAGGCTCAGGGACAAGTGGGTAATTTTATGGGCAGTCTGGCTGTCGTAAAGGGCATGATGTGGCAAGCTGGTGGTCAGGGTAGGCTCACATTGGTCCCTCCGGATTCCTTGCAGCCAAGAAGCCTCTGACTCACAGGGCAGGTCACATCCAACACATGCCCCGTGAGACAGCGCTTCTTGCAGTAGCCTTGGACTCTTCTTTGGGTGGCTTCCAAATGAATCTTTGGGAACAGACTTGGCAAATAGCACAGTGGGTCTGGCCCACAAAGGGCTGCACAGCCTGTAATCTGTCCATCTAGACACCTGCCCCCCAGCAAGACACTCGGCTTAACAATCAAAGCCACCGTGGCTCTGAAATGCTCAAATATTTATTCCGCTCACTCTCTGCAATTTGTTTTTGTATGATTTCTAGAGCTGGATGGTTTCCAACCCCAGGGAACAGCTTAGTTAGACCGTTGCTGACTGCAAAAAGATTCAGTGCCCTTCAACAGATACAAAGGAAGGCCAGCCTCATCCCATACCCTGTGGTAGGCATTGGGAGCACAGAAATTTGAAAACATGAAAAAGAGGTCCCAATGTGGTCATCCAAGCTACATGGCCCCTACTGCTGAAGGGTGTCTCATAGGAAACCACATGGCCAGTAACTGTAGGAAATAACATTCAGACGCTATAGTAAAGTAAAGGCTAGGACCCAGATGGTTCCATCCTTCAGATAGGCAAAAAGCTAAAAAACAGGAAAGATTTGTTGTTGGAGATGTTATGGTGAAATGGACACCCTCATATATTGTTGGGTCGTTTAAGTTGTAACACTTTTGTGGAGGCAGTTTGGAGGTTTCTGCCGAGAGGTGGGCTGTGTTCCATGGGCTTTGACCCAATCATTTCCTTCCAAGAGCCCATCATTAATGAAAGAAGCAAATGGAGGAAGTAGCTTAAAAATCAAGAGGTCTGGTCGCCTGGGTGGCTCAGTGGTTAAAGCCGCTGCCTTCGGCTCAGGTCATGGTCTCAGGGTCCTGGGATCGAGTCCCGCATTGGGCTCTCTGCTCAGCAGGGAGCCTGCTTCCCTCTCTCTCTCTCTCTCTCTGCCTGCCTCTCCATCTACTTGTGATCTCTCTCTCTGTCAAATAAATAAATTAATACATAAAAATCTTTTTTTAAAAAATAGGGATAGTCTATGGGAAAAGAGGGGAAAGATCTAAAGAAATGTTGTTTGCTAACTGTTTGATCACCCTACTCTGGTGCCTGCCAGGTGGGTATGCCTCTGAAAACACTGGATTATATCCAGCCTCCACTCTTGGGGTTTATAATCCAGTATGGAAGACAAGTGCTCACATAAAAATAATGGACCTGCAGCTGAGTGGGACGCACTCTATAACAGGGGGACGGTACCAGGAGCCGGTGCTTCTCAAGGTCCCGCTGTATGCCAGCCATTCTATTTGCATAATCTCAACTGAGACTTCTAAGAACTCAGTGGGTTAATTGATACTATTCCTATTTTACTGATGTGAAAACTGAGCTATAAAGAACTTAAGTAGTAGCTTGGCCCAAGTCTCACGACTAGGAATTAGCCGAGCGAGTCAAGATTCTGGTTCCAAGTTGGCTGACTCCCAGGCCAGCACCCTCCCTATGATAATATCGCTGTCCTCTCGGGCCTTCTCACTGAGGTGCCCAAATTCTGGTTAACTTCCTGATAAGCCACTGCCTTGGGGGCAGGGCTGTCTCTATTTACTGTGTTTAACCAGGACCCTTCATGGGATTCCTGACTTAATTTGTCCGTCAGTTGGAATACAAAGGCATCCTAAGAGAGAACAAACCTCATTGGTACAGTGGGCACACAAGGAACCCCTATTTATTTATTTATTTATTTTTAAAAAGATTTCATTTATTTATTTGACACAGGGAGAGAGATCACAAGTAGGCAGAGAAGCAGGCAGAGAGAGAGAAGCAGGCTCCCCGCCAAGCAGAGAGCCCGATGCGGGGCTCGATCCCAGGACCCAGAGATCATGACCTATTATTGTTCACTCACAAAACGAGTAACCTATATCACGAATACCCCAGACAGGGTGCCAGCCTAATTCAGAAGACTCGAAACTCTCCAGTGGGCATTCTAAGACTTCCAAGGTCATAAAGCCCCAGGTAACTTCATAGAAGAGCCAGGACTCCTCCTGGAATCCAGCCAAGAGGCCCCTGAAAGAGCCCCAAGCTCAGCACTTTGGAGCTTAGTGCTTCCTCCCACCTTGACCTCTGACTCCACCCACCAAAGTGGCGACAGGATCCAGAGCTCCAGATACCCTTACCCATCCCCACAGACCTCTCCATCCCTGAGAACCGCCAAGCTGAGCTTACGTTGATGGTTCAGTCATGTACCCAGGATGAGCCTGAACCTGACCAAGGTCCTCTCATGCACTTAGCCTCTCCGGTAGACAAGAGCCAAAAGGGCAAGACCCAGCGTAGGAGTGGCAAGCCAGCTCTGCCCTGATCTGCTTCTCCTCAACCCAGACCCAACAGCTCCTAGGATTGATGCTTCCTTTCAGAATTTGACTCAGCAATGATTTCTCTCTCCTCCCTTTCTCTCACCCCTCCCTACTCCCTCCCCAACCCCAGCCTCACCCCCCTCTCCTTTGATCCTTCACAGATTCTTCCCACCTTGGAAAGGGAGGCAGAAACTTCTAGTTGCCTCTACAACATCAATGCACCCCTTAGTCCTTCCAAAATTCTTCATTAGAATTCTAATGATGCCGGGAGAGGCAATACACCTGCCTAAAAAAACTCTATTTCCTAGATCCCTTTTCAGGGAGGATTCTGGCCAATGAGATGGAAATAGAAGTTGTTGGGTAAGGTTTCTGGGAAAGCTCTCTGAAAAGGGGATGATAGTCGTGCTTTTGCTCCTACCCCTTCTTTCCTGCCACTTGGCACGTGGATGAGAGAGCAGTGGCTGCAGCGACTACTTGTGACCGTGAGACGACCTTGAGATTGAAAGGCACATGCTAATGATGGTTGGGCAGAAAGCCAGAGGAACCTGGATCTCTGCTGACAATGCCGAGCTCTCTTTCCGACTCTGGACACCTGCCTCCAGATTTTTTTCATGTGAGAGACAACCCTTTATCTTTACAAAGCACCATTCCCTGGATTCTCAAACAGGGACGGTTTTGCCTCGGAGGGAACATTGGTTGATGTCTGGAGATACATTATTTGGGTTGTCACAGCATGGAGGAGGAGAGGACACCTGGCATCCAGGGACATCGCTCATCACCCTATAACACACAGAATAGCACCCCCCTCCCTCCCACCACGACACAGAATTATCTGACCTAAAATATCAATGGCACCAAGGCCGAGGAACCAAGCTCTCAAGGTACAAAGTCCTAATTTTCAGCTGGGCACAGGCTGCCAGGAATAATGACCACATGTGACCAAGATCTGCCCAATGCAATATGAGTGCCCTTCAAGGAAAAAGTGTGCCTTCTTCTTCCTCTTCTCCCGCTCCCTGATGTCTGGAATTCAGACATGGGGGTGGCCAACACCCCCAGGGAGGGCCGGCCGACAAGATGGGAGGAGCCTGCACCCTTATGACGTCACAGAATGAGCCCCAGCTCATTGGGTCCCAGCTGGGACTTCTGCCTGAGAAAGACAAACTTCCATCTTGTTAGAGACGTAATTATTTTGAGTTTTGGTTACAGTCGTCAAACTGCTGTGCTAACCGACACAATGTCCTGTCTCCCTCTCCCGCATTCAGAGAACTTCTGGTCTCTGGATGAAACCCTCTGGAGCGGCTGCGTATCTGCTTTGTTTTGGTAGCAGACCCCGCAGGATGGGAAAGCGCTTTCCAGCGGCAATGTCCTCACCGTCCCGTGACATTTGCTCTGTTCGTTTATGCCCACAAGTCATCTCTCTCCGAGGATGTGAGTTCCTCACATCCCCAGACTTTGACTCAGCTCCATTAAGTCTTTGCCTACAGGGCCTCAGGTGGTCTCTTTATGCACAAAAACAATCTCCGGAATACAGAACAGGTGCACATTTTTGGAATTTTAATCTGTGATCCTGGGGAGACTGAAATGAAGGAGTAGGTGCCCAGCCCATGCTGATGGGTTTCCTGCCCGGGCTGAGCACAGGTCTCGTCCCTGATTCTCCCATCCAGCTTTGATGGGAGGCTGGGGCTGGTCACCTGGGTGTCATTCTGATCTCCATGGAGTCCTGTCACCCCCACCCTGTTCTTGCAGTCCTGGGGCCACGTGGCACATAGAACATAATCAAGGGAACAATGGGAAGAAAGACTGGCCTGGATATTAAGATGTGTGGTTTCTTACTGCCAAACTTGCCTTCAACCAGCGCGGCGTAATTCTTCCGGTTTGCAAGTGACAATGCGTCAAAGGGTTTCAGCAAAAGAATAGGGAATTTATTGGCTCCTGTGACTAAGTCCAAAATCAAGGGAGGGCTGGATCCAGGGACAACATTCACTCTGCTTCTAGATCTTGGAAACTTATTGCTTTACTGTCTGCACCGCATATGCTGGACACGCCTTGTTCTAGACAGCCCAATAATAGGCCTCAGTTCCGAGTCACCTTGCCTGGGCCCCCTGCCTCCTTTGTCACCCTCGCTCCTCACGAGAACTCCTCCAGATGTGCTTTCCAGGCACAAATCCAGAGTCTGCGCCCCTCATCACCTCTATGGGGCCTCATCACACCCAAGTGCCAGTCACCTGCTCTCCTCCCCCCAGGGCCTGGAGAGGAACAATTAGGGACAGCCCCAGGGCCCATTGAAGTTATTCAAACCTGCTCACCCTGCCTCACCGGTCCCTTCCCCCAGAAACCACAATAAAGACTCTCACCCGACACCTGGGTGGCTCAGTCGGTTAAGCATCTGACTTCGGCTCCGGTCAATGGTCTTAGGGTCCTGGGATCAAGCCCCACCTTGGGGGGAAAAAAAAAATCCTCAACGAGGAGTCTGCTTTTTTCCTCTGTTTGTCCCTCCCCCCAACCTGTGCTTGCGTTCTGTCTCTCAAATAAATAGATAAAACCTTTAAAAAAAAAAAAAAAAAAAAAAAGGAACAAACCTACAGGGCACCTGGGTGGCTCAGTCTATTAAGGATCTGCCTTCGGCTAGGTCCTAGGGTCTGGGGATAGAGCCGGCATCAGGCTCCCTGCTCCGCGGGGTGTCTGCGTCTCTCCCTCCCTTTCTGCCTGCTACTCCCCCTGCTTGTGCTCTCTCTCTCTGGCAAATAAAATCTTTAAAATAAAAAATAAAGGGCGCCTGGGTGGTTTAGTCATTAAGCGTCTGCCTTCAGCTCAGGTCATGATGCCAAGATCCTGGGATCCAACCCTGCATCGGGCTCCGTGCTTGGCGGGAAGCCTGCTTCTCCCTCTCCCGCTCCCTCTGCTTGTGTTTCCCCTCTCTCTGCGTCTCTCTCTCTCTGTCAAATAAATAAATAAAATCTTTTTTGAAAATTAAATTAAAATAAGATAATAAAATAAACTAAAAACCGTATGAAACAGAGATACAGACAGTGCCGTGAAGAAGTCTCTCTCTTTCCTCTCGCTCTCAGCCCTGTTTTCCTTGGAGCTGGCTTCATTCGTAGACAAGCTTCCTCTCAGAGGGGGCAGAGGTCTGTGGCAGTCCCACCGACGTTCTTCATAGAATTCAATGACCCCATGGAAGGAGGGCTTCTCTACCTACCAGTAGTCTTAACCTTGATCTCTATGAGCCTGGCTTTGACTGTAGTTGGCTTTGATCACCAACTACAGTTCTGGTCCATTCTGACACTGTCTACCTGGAGTTAGCATCGGATCCCACGGGCAAAGGGCTCAGTCCTACAAGACTGACCCCCCACCCCCCACCTGATTTCAGATGCCCATTGCAAGTCCAAGTTGTTACCTTTACTTCTGACCAACCAGCTATAAATTGCAGGTTTCCGTGACCCCCTCCATGGGTTTCATGAATTTGCTAGAGAGACTCACTGAATTCAGGAAAACGTGTATTTACAAGATGACTGGTTTATTACAAAAGGATACAATAAAGGATATAACTCAGGAATAACCAGACGGCAGAGATCTAGGGCAAGGTATGTAGGAAGGGGCATGGAGTTCCATGCTCCCTGAGTGCCCCCACCTCTAGAGAACCCGAACTAAGGTGGGGACCACTCAGGGATTTCTCTTGTCCTATAATTTCCTTTTGTTCTGAGAAGCTGCCTCCCCACTCTCACTCAGTCCTTGGCTCGAGTGGGATAGACCCCACTCCCCAGCTCTAGAAGCAGATCCCAGAAACAAGAATTTGATGCAAGTAGTTTATTTGCAAGATTACCCCCTGGAAAGCACCATCAGGCCATGGGGAAGTCTCAGGGACCAGAGGGAAACCAATACCGGGTGCATTTGTGAGTGGGTTACTGCTTAGGACTGTTGGGACCCAATCCAGCTGGGGACTTCAGGGAGACTGTTTAAAACTCATCTAAGCAGGGAGGGAGTGGAGGCATTTATCCACCAGCCTCTCTCTGCTACCGCTTGAAGCTCTTCACTGGAGTGATTCATGAACTGATTCTTGGGGCCACAGAGTGGCCCAGACAGAAAAATCACAGGTGCATGGCAGTAAGAAGCTGTGGGTCTGTACTGAATGGTGAGAGCCCAGAGCCCCACCAGCATCTGTTACAGTCAGAAGCAAGACAGCTCACGCAGTACCTTCTAAAGCATACTTATTTGCGAAATGAGATAATTAGACTAGAGGCTCTCTCATTTCCCTCTCCAAGGGGAATCCTAAAGCTTCCTGTCTGAGTCAAGGCAATGTAAGGTAGTGGCTGAGTGTTCAGGCTCGGAGGTTGGATTACTTGGGGTCTCAGCCAGGAAAACATAGGGCACCTGCTACAGTGTTTATTTTAAGATTATTTATTTATTTATTTATTTTGAGAGAGAGAGAGAGACAGAGTGAGAGAAAGCATGAGAGGGGAGGTCAGAGGGAGAAACTTCCCCATGGAGCTGGGAGCCCAATGTGGGACTTGATCCCAGGACTCTGGGACCATGACCTGAGCCGAAGGCAGTTGCTTAACCCACTGAGCCACCCAGGCGCCCCTACAGTGTTTATTTTAAAAGAGCTTAACGATGAGGCGGTACAACAGGCAGGACTAGCAGAAGCAGGGAGCCGGGCCACCCGCCTCGATACAGGAAGAGAGGACATGTCCCCAGAGCCAGAGGAGAGCCAGGATGGGGGGGAAAGGGCCATTAGACAGAGGCGTGGCCAAGCAAAACTGCAGCCAGGACAGTGGGAGCAAGAAGGTGAGAGAGAGCCAGAGCTCTTCCTGTCCTCCATACCTCGCCCTGGCTGGACCCAGCTGGAAACCAGAGCACAAGGGAACAGGCCACAGAGGTCGAGTGCTGGAGCACACAGTGGGGCAGAGAAGGGCAGTCATTGGATCAAAGCGGACAAAGGGAGAAAATTCTGCCCGCCTGGATTCAACGCCCAGCTCCTCTATTTACTAGCTGTGCAACTTAGGGCCAGTTGCTTTGCCTGTCTGTGCCTCAGTTTCCTCACCTATAGACTGATAGCAGTATTGGTATCTGCCTCCTAGGGTTGTTGTGAAGATTAACATCCATCAGGCGCCTGGGTGGCTCTGTCCATTAAGTGTCCTGCTCTTGGTTTCGGTTCAGGTCATGATCTCAGGGTCGTGGGATCGAGCCCCGACTCAGGCTCCCTGCTCAGTGAGGAGTCATCTTGTCAATTCTCTCCCTCTACCCCTCCCCCGCTCACGTGCACATGCACCCTCTCTCTCAAATAAATAAATCTTTTTTAAAAAAAGACCCATAACACCCATAAAAGCACTGAAAACAGTGCCAAACATTTTGTAAATGATCAACCAATATTAGCCATTATTAAATTATCATATAATTATATCATTTATCGTAACTATTATCCTGCCAGCTATTAGCCTCTGATAGCCCTGTGCTAAGAGCTAAATTGCTGTGGAGTTAAAATGTGATAGGATGTGAAGGGATTTGAAAATTTGAAAGTACTCCCAGATAATAAAGAGTATTAGTATTTGGCATAAGGAAATTTAATGAAGGGACTGCAGAGAGGAAAGAAAAAAGAAAGGGGTTAGAGGTGGGGTGGGGAGAGCTCTTGATTTTCCTGTCTCTGGGGCATTGCTTCCACCTCCCATGAAAAACCAGCTCCTGTCTACTGCACCTAGAACAGACGTTAAAGGAACAAAACACGTTCTTCTTCACTGTAGATAAGCCGAGATAGATCTTTCCAGATGAATAGATAGTTATCTCTGGGAAGGGTCTGAGAGGAGTCTGGCTCTCACCAAGTTCTGCCGGAAGCTTTTCAGACTGTGGGATCCCTTTCATGTTATTAAGTAGATAAAGAGGTGCATGACAAGCACACCAGAGTGGGGAGGAGGGGGGTTGGGGATCAGAACCCCTCCCCTGAATGCTTGCTAAGGGCCAGGCACTGTGCTGAGCACATT
Source organism: Mustela nigripes (assembly GCF_022355385.1). Classification (NCBI taxonomy): domain Eukaryota; kingdom Metazoa; phylum Chordata; class Mammalia; order Carnivora; family Mustelidae; genus Mustela; species Mustela nigripes. Next base: position 25,050,477 of record NC_081567.1, read on the forward strand.
CAAGTATTAACTCATGAATCCTTCCTGCAAGGTGTTACTAGATGCCCCATTTTACAGATGAGAAAATCGAGGCTCAGAGGGCCCTAGGGATTTTCCAAGATGATGCAGCTAGTGCGTGGTTGGAACCAATATCCTCCGAACTCCAAAGCTCACGCTCTTTCCGAGATGCCTGGATCTAATTCCAGCTCCACCATGAACTTACTCTGGAAGTTGATTCCCCTGTAATCTCAGGGAAGGCACTTCCCCTTCTGCAAACAATAGCGTGATGGGGCTGGTCTAGGTGGTCATCTCTCCTTCCAGCTCCAAGTTCAAGGGAGGGGCCATAGTCTAGGTTCAGCTGAAGCTCTTACCCAAGTAGAACCAAACCGTAGCATGAATACGGAGTGGCAGGATTTCTCACAGTTTTATATCAGCCCTATTATTTAAAAAAAAAAAAAAAAAAAAGAAGTGTGTAGAGCAAAGCAAAAGTGTCAGCTGGAATGGGAAACAACCCGGATGTCTATTAGCTGTAGACTGGGTCAGTATCTTAATACCACGATGACTCTGGGTCTCACCTGCCTGAGTCAAGGTGCCAGCTAGGGTCTCCTCTGAGGCTGGGGTCCTCTTCCGGGCTTTCCTGCTTGTTGACAGAGCTCAGTTCCTTCTTCCATGGGACTGAGGTCTTGGCTTCTGGAGGCTTCCCACTGTTCCCTGCCACAGGGCCCTCTCGGCATACGGCTGTTTGCTTTTTCAAGGCCAACTGGAGAGCATCACGGAGGCTTTGATTTTCTTCATTTCTTCTGTCTCTGAAGATATAATTAAACCAGGCTCACTCGGGATAATCTCTCATTTGGTAAACTGAGCTATTAGAGACCTTAGTTACGTCTGCAGCATCCTTTCACTTTGCCGAATAACGGAACCTCATCAGCAGAGTGATCATGCCTCACCATATTCCCACGTCTCACCCACGCTCCAGGGGAGGGGACTGGATAGGGACTGGACACCGGGGGTGCCATCTTGGAATCCTGTCTGCCACAATTCACTGAGCAGTTTCTACGTACCAGGCTCTCTACTAACCTCTTTATAGGGACTCCTTTAATCTTCACACTCACCCTAGAAATGAGGAAGGGGCTGTTGCTGTCTCTGTTGTACTGATGACCAAGGTGAGGCACCAAGAAGTTGAGTGACTGTGGTCACACAGCTAGTGAGTGGCAGAGCCAGGGTTTGGAGCCACACTCCCCCCGTCTCTCTTTCTCTTTCTGTGTGGGTGTCTCTCTCCTTCTCTTTTTTACACACACACACACACACACACACACTCACAACACTTTTTTTTTTTAAGATTTTATTTATTTATTTGACAGAGAGCTCACAAGTAGGCAGAGAGACAGGCGGAGAGAGAGTGGGAAGCAGGCTCCCTGCTGAGCAGAGAGCCCAATGTGGGGCTCGATCCCAGGACCCCGAGATCATGACCTGAGCCGAAGGTAGAAGCTTAACCCACTGAGCCACCCAGGCGCCCCACTCACAGCACTTGTTCCGGTCCTTTCCTTCTCCACGCTTTTGGTGAATGTTTGCCTTCAGAAAGTCCTTTTGAAGTGTCCAAAGGGATGGGAATGCTTGAAGAAAGGAAGAGACAGGGAGCATATAAAGTCCCACCTTAGTGATTGGAGTGACGCCTGAGCGTCCGGGATCTCACTCATCTTCCCAGCAACCCCCGTGGCTGACCAACAAGGAGATAGAGGCTCAGAGAGGTTAAGCTGCTTGCCAAGGTCACACAGTAAGCAACCAGGATGGGGGCCCGCTGACATTAGTCCAACCAACGGCTAGCTTTCCCCTGTACCCCAGTGCCTCCCCTCAGAGCCCTCTGGGTTCTCTGCCGTCTGGTAGTGCGTGGCCAAGGCAGCCCTGCTGCCCCAAACCTTAGCTCACCTAGGAGAACCAAGAAGCAGACAGAAGGCCCCGGCTCCCCCTGCCCCCCAGCCTCCGGGACGCCCAGCAGCCTCGCCTCACTTTGCATTCATGACATGAATCTTGATCAAACTCTAGAGCCCACGAGCCCCACCACGCTGGCTGCCTCTGAGTCACCGCACACCGGCAGACGGTGCTAAACTAATTTCCCAGCATCCTTCTGGGAAGGATTTGGTTTCTGTCTCCCCAGCTGAGGGCTATACAGACAGTGGCGGGAGGCTGGCAGGACCCAGGGGGTCCCTTCCTGGTCTGGGAGAGCCCAGACTGAGAGGTGATGAGATCCTGATTAGCAAAGTGGCTGGGGCTAGGAGGGGGTCCAGAAGGTCCCAAACTGAATTAAGGGATGGGACAGTTGGTGCCGAGTCACAGGCATGGTCCTAAAACATCCCTAGAAATGCACCCACACAGAGAAAATTGTCATTATCTTTTATAGTGACTTGCCGAGCTCTTATTGTGTATGCAGATGACTTCATCACAACCCTACGAGGTAGGTACATTCTGATGTCGCCATTTTCCAGATGAGGAAACTGAGGCACGGAGCTCCAGTGACTTGCTCAAGGTCACAAACCTGGTAGGTGATAGAGCCAGAGTTTTAACACCCGACTCAAGAGGACCCCACATCATTTGCCTATCCCGGTGCCCACACATCTGGGTCCGTTTGACCCAGAAGATAAAACAGTAAGTCAGTTAACATCTTTTGTTCTCTGGAATTGGTTTCCGAATTGGTCTCCCAGTGGGTGGTAATGCTGGGCTTCAAACCAGGTCTGCCTATCTTCCTGCTTCCCTTACAGGGCTCAGGGTGCTACTTCCCAATTGCTAATTCCGCCACCAAGGGCAGCACAAAGTAACGAAAAAAGCCAGAGCAGAGGAGCCAAGTTCAAAGACTGGTTTTGCCACTGCCTGTGATCTTGGGCACTTCTCTCTCTCTCTCTCTCTCTCTCTCCTACACACACAAGTACATATAAAGACACACAGAGGAGCCTGGGTGGCTCAGTCAGTTAAACGTCTGCCTTTGGCTCAGTCATGATGCCAGGGTCCTGGGATCAAGCCCCGTGTCCAACTCCCTGCTTACCCAGGCGTGGGGAGAAGGGGGCTGCTTCTCCTTTTCCCTATGCTCCTCCCCCTGCTCGTGTGCAGGCACTCTTTCCCTCTCTCACATAAATAAATAAATAAATAAATAAATAAATAAATAAATGAAATCTTTTAGAAAAATACACTAAAATGGCAGTAGCAAAGAGGCTGCATGTCCATTTCAACCTTGACCTTGGCTTTGGCAGATGGAAAGTAAGATTCTGCCAAATGAACTACTTTTAGCCAAATCCTATTACCACAAAGCAATTAGTAACACAGTGGATATTTTGAGTACAATTCAGTGGCGTTTAGTATAAAATGGCAAATTCTATGCTGTGCGATTTACCACAATAAAAAAATATTCATTTGTTCATCCTAACACTGTCACGGTGTCTGAGCTATTTTGGACAGATGACATGTGATCTGAGGGTTTCATATTACTGTTTTATTCAAAGGATATTGCTGTCCATACAGAGATATTTGAACAAGCAGAAGAGAGCTGTGTTCTAGCCTGCGGTCTTGTGAACGTGCCCTAATGACGGACGGCAAAACCGTAAGTCAACAGCCGGCGAGCTCAGCTCTGCTCAGAACCAGGGCAAACCAAAAACGGTGACTGACTGACTGTTCATAACCCCCATCCAAGCACCGTCAATGACCTGTGTCAGCAGCTGTGGGAGTGGCCTTTTAGAAGCCGCCAGAATACATTCTTGAAATGATTTCTCCATGGTTCATGATGCATCATAAATTTATAAAGTTAGACACGCCTCCTCCCGAATGTCAGGCTGGAAAGAACATGACAGGCACCAGCATTTTAAAATCCAGTTAGCCCAAACGACCGAAATCAAGGCTTTGGAAGAATGCCACTTCTCCCATGTGCCTTCTCTCCAGGTTAAGAGCTGCCGTATGGCTTTTGGAACTGAAAAACCTCAAAGCCTCCGGTATTAGAAAGGTGGGCGCTGCAGGTGAAGGCCAGGTGCCCTCTGTTCATCTTACTTGGCCTCACGATATTTTGGCCAGGCTTCCAGGTGGCTGCTCAGAAAGGCACTGGCAGTCCATGGGTCTGGGCATTCATGAGGCAGCAGGTGGGGATCAAAAGTGCCCACCGGTGCCCCCTGATATTCCCAAAGCCCATGCTGGAGCACATATGGCTTGCAGGTGCTTTGAATGGGATGTTGGGTTTTAGCATAAAAGCCGAAGTCAAGATCCACAAAGGAGAATCTTAACATTTGTTTAAAAAAAAAATTTTTTTTAAAAGATCATAGATAGGGGTGCCTGGGTGGCTCAGTGGGTTAAAGCCTCTGCCTTTGGCTCAGGTCATGATCCCAGGGTTCTGGGATCGAGCCCCCGCCTCGGGCTTCAGCAGGGAGCCTGCTTCCCTTCTTCTCTCTCTCCCTATGTCTCTGCCTACTTGTCATCTTTCTCTCTCTGTGTCAAATAAATAAATAAATAATCTTAAAAAAAAAAAAAAAAAGCTCATAGATAGCAAAGAACTGTGTCTGTGATCGCTTGAGATTTTGTTTAGTTTTCATTTTCAGAGCCAACCAAAGATTTTATGCCTTCCACTTGGAGAAGGCCAAATCCCAGCTGAGCCCTGTTGATCCTTATCTGGCTTCTGGATCACATCCTCTTTGGATAATTGGCATCAGTGAGCTCAAATTCCAGCCTTCCTCCTAGGAGACTGGGAGCCCGTCACAGAAATATGTAGCCGTATTAGTACTTTCTTGATTCTGTGGGGAATGCAGGCAGGATTTCACGAGACATAAATGTTGGCCTGATTGGGTCACCCTATTTCAAATCCAGTTCTCAACACTGCTGAGAACAGTAGGGATTCCCAGGAGCAAAAAAGCTGTATTTTCAAATGCTACCCAACAGATCTGCGGTTAGAAGTAACTTGAATGTTATTATTTCCACCATCAGTAACACCAACCTATATACAACCAGGTCTTCTGGGATCAGTCTTTCCTTTAATAGTCATGTCAGCAACAGCACTTTCAGCTGGAAGCATTAAGGCTTGCAGAAACCACAATTTAACTGGCTTAAACAACAATAAATGTACAGTCTCAAATAACAGGATGAAATCATAAGCAAGATAAGAATGCTCCTTCTCACCACTTCTTTTCAACATTGTAAGGCCAGTTCTTGCCATTGCAATAAAGCAAGAAAAAGAAATAACCAGAAATTCTGAATAAAGATCTGAATAAATATTCTGAATAAAGATCAGAAGGGAAGGGGCGCCTGGGTGACTCAGTGTGTTAAGCCTCTGCCTTCAGCTCAGGTCATGATCTCAGGGTCCTGGGATCAAGCCCGACATCAGGCTCTCTGCTCAGCAGGGAGCCTGCTTCCCACTCTTTCTCTGCCTGCCTCTCTGCCTACTTGTGATCTCTCTCTCTCTCTTTCTCTCTGTGTGTGTCAAATAAATAAATAAATAAAATCTTTAAAGAAAAAAAAAGATCAGAAGGGAAGAAGTAGGACAGTCTCTGTAGATGGCATAATTATTTACATAGAAGAGCCTGAAGAATCCACACAACAACTACTAGAACAAATGAGTTTGACAAGGTTGCAGAATAGGATCAATGTACGAAACAATCACATGAGAAGATGCCTGAAGGGGAGGTATGTCCCTAATTGTTCAACAATATCATGAAATACCTAAGTACTTTAGAGCTTTCCACATTGCCAAATACAATGTTGTTTCTTATGGGTGCACAATGACTACCACAGGTCCAAAAATCACATCTCCTCAAAGCAACATCCCAAGGTCAAAGCAATAAAAGAGGATATACTTCCTCCTTGTGTCCATTTATGAGATGTGGAAACTTTTGCAGAGGCCCGCCTCCCCGGGCTTTCCTTCACTGGGCAGAATTGTGTCACATGCCCATTTTTTAACTGGTCACTGGCAAGGAAGCAGAATTATTATGGCTGGCTTGAAATATTCAGGATTTACCCTCCCCATTCAATGGGGCTGGGGAGGTAACCAACATTCTTTGAAGCTCTTGACCACAGAATATCTGGACAAGACCAGAATATGGTTGATATGTAAAAAGGGAAAATGTCTACTAGGTAAACAACTAACAGTATCTGCCATGATATCCTACACACAATTCCCAGTAATCAAGCCACTGGGAGACCTCAAGCTGGTCATGAGTAAGATCTTGGCTTTTGTCAACATGGATGTCTACTGCCTTTGGATAGCCTCCAGAACCCTAGCTTTCAAGGTAACCAGCAAACTCCCTTCAGCTCCTTATTTATATATTCTTGAATGATTAAAAAACCAAACAGACTCCTTTTGGGCACCTGGGTGGTTCAGTCCGTTAAGTGGTTAAGCATCTGTCTTCTGCTTGGGTCATGATCCCAGGGTCCTGGGATCAAGCCCTGAGTCAGGCTCTCTGCTTAGTGGGGAGAAGCCGACGCCCCGTGATCCTCTCCCTACTTAAGCTCTTTCCCTCTCTGCCTCAAATAAATAGATAAAATTTTTTAAATAATAATAATAATTCCCTCCCTGTCAGAGTGGAGACCAGCTGTATTATATTCCATTCTTTCATATTCCTGCTTAAACCTCTGCCTGGGGCTCAGACCCTCCAGCACATCCGTGAAAGATGGCAAAAGGGGGTACAGTTTTCAGACAACAAAAGATTCCACACAGTCAAAACGTCTCTCCCTCTCCCTCTCCCCATGTAAAACCTCACTGCCTCCCTCCTCCTTTCTTAACACCTCTCCCATCCCTGACTTTCCCCTAGCCAGTCACACATAACCATCTCCACACCCCCAAGCAGACCCTGCCCCTGTAACACTCACTTTTTGCAGAACACTTCCTATCCTCAATTTCATTTAAAAGATAATATAAAAATATCATTCCACGTGACCATCTCCTATCTCTCCAAGTACAATTTGGATTTAATTATTCTGGGAGATGAGGAGGAACTCTCAATATCCCTCTTTTATTTTCTGATTCCGTTATAAATTGTGAGTTAAGGCAACATAATCACATCATTTAGGGAAGGTTTTCAGGAAATTGACATTACAAGGAAATTGAAGGAAAAGAAAAAATAACTGTTCATTTTTTATCCATTCAGTAAAAATTTGGAAAGAATAATACTCTTCCTACACCTCCCTGTTCTCTCTAGTAGAAGTTTTCCAACACCATTTAGGAAGTAAATGACATCAATATGAAACGTGGAATTGTGTAGTATACAAATAGTCTCACGATTCTAATCAAAAGAAATGTAGTTCAGCAAGAAGTTTAAAGCAGGAAAGCCACATCAGTGGCTCTCAGAGAGATGTGGTCTACAGACACTCTATGTGGTGAGAGTTTTTCAAAAATAGTTGCTATAGTTTTCTACCCCAATGGCTCTTCCCAACTCCCTTCTTTCTAGCCAGTCATCCACTTCAGAGACTGAAAAAAGCCAGATACTTGTATTAAATGTGTTATTTCCTGAATTTGATTATTCTATTGTGGTTATGTGTAAGAAGAAACTTGTACTTAAGAAATACACGCTGGAATGTGTAGAGATGAAGAGCGTTCTGTTTGCAACTTTTATTTATTTGTTTGTTTGTTTATTTATTTATTTAAAGTGAGCTCTAGGCTCAATGTGGGTCTTGAGCTCATTACCTCAACATCAAAAGCCACATGCTCTACTGACTGAGCCAGCCAGGCACCCCTGCATCTTATTTTTAAATAATGCAGAAAACATTGGTATGAAAAAATATAGAATTATAAAGCAAATGTGGCCAAAAAAAAAAAAAAAAAGTTAGTTGGGGAATGTGGGTAAAGATATTTGGAAGCTCTTAATATTATTCTCGCAACTTTGCTGTAAGTTTGAAATTATTTCAGAATGAAGTCACCAAAATTAATAAAAATCAGGGAAAATTTTTTAAAAGGAAAAGGAAAAAGCCAGATACCATGTTATCCTATATTGAAGCTAAAGGTGGTTGTGTGACCAAACCCTGATAAAAGGGACAGACTCATGAGGAGCACTGAGGGATGCTAGCCCATCCTTAGTCACAACTGGAATAGAGCTGTGATGCTAGAACTGTGGTGGCCACTTCGTGGTCACGAGACAAAGAGTTAAAAAAAAAGCCAGTAAGGAAAGGATGACTACAGAGAGAAAGAAACCTGGTCCTTGATGACACTGCTGTTACTGGGTCAGCTCTCTGACTGCCCGTCTTTGGTTTCTTGTGTCTTTATGTTTTAAGGTATTTATGTAGTTTGCAGCCTAAAGCATTCCTAATCTGGTTGCTGTGCTCAGTTTTTTTAACCTCCCAGCATTTAAATTCTAAAAAATAAGAATCCCCAATAGGTCCTTCTCCCATTTAAAGGAAGTCAAAGGGGAAGATATTCCCTCTCTTAGTTCCGGGGACATGGGATGCAGGTGCTGCCACTGGAAGGGCAGCCCTAGCATTATGAGTGGAGGGGGAAGTTAAAAGACAGTGGGGCTGACGGACCAGGGGGCCATTGCCCAATGTCTTGAGGCAGAGCTACCAATGTGTTTTTTTTTTTTTTTTTTAATTTATTTCATAGACAAAGATCACAAGTAGGCAGAGAGGCAGGAGGTGGAGGTGGGGGTAGAGGAGGGAATCAGGTCCCCTGCAGGGCTTGATCCCAGGACCCTGAGATCATGACCTGAGCTGAAGGCAGAGGCTTAATCCACTGAGCCACCCAGGAGCCTCCACAGTCATATTCTTTTTTTTTTTTTTATAACTTTTTTTTTTTAAGATTTTATTTATTTATTCGACAGAGAGAGAGATCACAAGTAGGCAGAGAGAGAAAGAGAGGAGGAAGCAGGCTCCCTGCTGAGCAGAGAGCCCGATGTGGGACTCGATCCCAGGACCCTGAGATCATGACCTGAGCCGAAGGCAGCAGCTTAACCCACTGAGCCATCCAGGCGCCCCCCACAGTCATATTCTTATAAGTCCTTACAATCCTTTTTTTTTTTTTTTAAGATTTTATTTTATTTATTTATTTATTTATTTGATTTTATTTTTACCAGCTACCTCCCTTGGCGCAATCTGGCTATATGTCCCCAGCTGCTGAGCCTCTCACGGTTCTTGCCCATTTCCTGAGCCCAGCTCTACACCTTCAGGGCAATTTTCTGTACTGTTTTACCTTTCCGTTAACCCTTCTTCTGCTTAAGCCAACCAGAGAGAATTCTGTTAGCACTGGATAACCCCAACTGGTATAATTGTACACATCTAAAAATCAGAAAATTCACACCAAATCCCACATTTCTGACTTATTTTGAAAAGTCAGAAGATGATTCAATAGTGGGGCTTATTTCCCGTGCCAGAACAATAGACTGGTGCTGACAGCGGCTCCCACCCCCTTTTAAAAGATGTTTTTTGGGCTACCTGCCAGGCATTTGGGCTTGTGTCTTCCAGTCACAGTCATCTATATTACATGCTTTCTTTCCTTCCTTTAAAGCTTATCAGAAATACTCAAAACTATACCATCCAGTTAACCCATTTTAACTCTACATCAAAATTTTTTTGGAGATAAGTCAAGTTCAGTGACTAAATGTAGTAAGCACCGATAAAAATACGAAAAGCGGGTGAACAAATGAATGCACAGAATGATTGTAGCATCTGGAAGTTTCCGGCCTGGAGAAAAGGACACTGAGTCGGTAAATAACCAAAGAGAGAACAGGTGAAGGAAGAATATGTGTGTTTTGGATTGACCCAAAAGCCAGAGCTAGAATCACAGTGTGGAATTTATACAAAAGCGCATTTCCATTTAGACTAAGAAAAACTGCAAATAATTTGAGCTGCTCTTCATGGAGGTGTCTGGGTACTAAAACACAGCATAAGACCCATGACGGGAGGCATCCATGAGAAGACTGAGTGGGTACTGGGCAAGGATATGGGAATCTGTGTTCTATGGAGGGCGAGGTAGGACTTTGCCAAGTTGAATGTGCAGAGAAACCACCCGGGGAATCCTGTTCATGTGCGGACTGGAATTCAGTCGGTCCGGAATGCAGTCGGAGGATCTGCATTTTTTTTTATTTAATTGAAGAATAGTTGACATATAACTGCATTAGTTTCAGGTATCAGAGGCTCTGATTAAAAAAAAAAAATTATTTATTAATTTGAGGGGGGAGGGGCAGGAGGAGAGGGGAAGAGAATCTCAAGCAGACTCCAGGCTCAGAGCGGAGACCTCACAACCCAGACAGAGATCACGACCTGAGCTGAAACCAAGAGTCGGACGCTTCACCTCCTGCGCACCCCAGGTGTCCCAAGAGGTTCTGTGTTTTTAACAATTTCTTAGGGAATGCTGATGTTCCTGGTCCAAGACTACCATTGGAGTAGCTGAGAGATGATCTCTGGGCCCGCTTAGGCCTCTGATGTGCTTTAAACCTACCTGAGGTTGTCTGTAAGCTCCAAACAAATAGGGACCAAAGCTGTCCTGACTTTTGTCATAGCCCCAATACCTAGCACAGAGCATGGCACATAGTAGGTGCTCGGAAAAATAAAACAGCTCATGCATAACGATGTTATTGAGGAATATGACTCAGCAAAATAATAATAATAATAATAATAACTGAATGACAGAAACCAGTCTCAAAATATTATCTAATGTGTATGCTTCCCTCTATATGACATTCTTGAGAAGATAAAGCTATAGGCTTGCTGACCTTACCAGTGTTTTCGAGGAGTTAGGGATAGGGTAGGGTAGAATGTAATTATAAAGGGAAAACACAGCAGAGTTTTCTGGGGTGATGGAACTGTTCCATATTCGGATTGTGGTGGTAGCTATAGACATCTATACATACAGTAAAATCCATTGATCCGGGGCACCTGGGTGGCTCAGTTAGTTAAGCATCTGCCTTTAGCTCAGGTCAGGATCCCAGGGTCCTGCATGGGGTTACCTGCTCAGCGGGGAGCCTGCTTCTCCCTCTCCCTCTGCTGCTCCCCCAGCTTGTTCTCCCTCTCTCTCACCATGTCAAATAAATAAAATCTTAAAAAAGAAAAATCCATTGGGGTGCCTGGGTGGCTCAGTGGGTTAAAGCCTTTGCCTTCGGCTCAGGTCATGATCTCAGGGTCTTGGAATCGAGCCCCGCATGGGCTCTATGCTGCTTCCCCTTCTCTCTCTCTGCCTGCTTCTCTGCCTGCTTGTGATCTCTGTCAAATAAATAAATAAATAAAATCTTTTTAAAAATTTTTAAAAAATCCATTAATCTGCACACCAAAGAAGGTCAATTTTACTATATGATAATTTTTTTAAATAAAAGAGATATTTTTCTTAAAAAAAAAGATTTTGTTTATTTATTTGACAGAAATTACAAGTAGGCAGAGAGGCAGGAGGGGGTGGGAAGCAGGCTCCCTGCTGAGCAGAGAGCCCGATGCAGAGCTCGATCCCAGGACCTGAAATCGTGTGCTGAGCCCAAGGCAGAGGCTTAACCTACTGAGCCACCCAGTCACCCAAAAGAGGTATTTTTCAAAAATGATTTTTCTTATTGAAAAGGACATTTTCGGAATCACATTAATGGAATACCTACCCTGGACCAAGCTAGAGCCATTACAAGGATTCAGAGATGAAGAAGACGAACCCCCACCCCCCTCCCAACCTGGTTCCTCATTGTTACTAAAACTACTCCAGGAAAATAATTATCCGGGAGCCGTAAGTGACAAGTGGAGGCAGAAAAACCATCTAAGTTCCCATCACTTTGTAATCATCATTGTTGACGCTGGGAATTAAGATGAGTGCTAATGACATTCTGTGCTTTTGATGGGGTTGGAAAAAAATACCAGGATTCGAATTGCCTTATTTATTAGCCTGTTCCCACTTAACAAGTCCACATGTTTGCCTCCAGACTTAACCTTGTAGATTGTCAAATCCATCCAAGGGGAAAGCTCATTTGCATAATCCAGTCTAGCTGCCAACCGACATGAAACACATTCAGCCCAGAGCCAAGGCAGTCTTGACTCAGAACTTGTAAAAATTCAAATACAGAAATCTAAAATGTAGACACAGCCGTGGCTGACAGTTTGGTATATATTTGTCCAGAGGTGGTTTTTGTTTTTTTTTTCTATGCACAGACTAACATCGGTACATAAATTATTTGTATTACAACATGGGATCATATGAATGCACTGTTCTACAACTTGCCTGTTTTTGCACTTAGGACATTATGGACAGTTTTCCATCTCAGTGATAGAGACAGACTTTTGTTCGTTTTGGCAAGAGCTGCACTAGTGAACTATTATTGAAATATACCATTATTTAAAAAAAAGAAATGTTGACAGATTTTCACATTTCTTCCCATTTTCACTGTTACAAGCTCTGTCGGTCAGGATGGGCTAGGTTAGGCTGCTGTAATTAATATTTCAAACCGTAGAAACTGAAGACAAGAAAGGTTTATTTCTTTGCTCATGATGTATTTCCATTATTTCTGCCCTGTGTCATTTCTGCTCCAGGAGCAGCCATTATCCGAAATTCACAGGACAGTGTAGCATAGAGAAAAGAGAAGGTGACAAGACACACACTAGCTTAAAGCTTCTGACAGGAAGTGACACATGTGACCAGCTCACTTTGGGGGCTGGGGGTGGGGGAGACACAAAATAAGTCACATGACCGAGTCTGGGTTCAAATGGCAAAGAAGTATAATCCTCCCACAGGGAAGGAAGCCAGATGGTAAAAAGTCAGTCTACCAATGAGCATTCTCCCACATGTATGTGTATATTCTTGGGTATTTTTTCAGTTAACTTATAGGTCAAAACAAAGGAACACCAATGTATGCGTTTACTTGAAAAATTAAGTAAATGGATAGCAGTGGTGGAAACCAAGGTTCTCATTGTTGGAGTGGGAGATTATAAATAAGAAAGCAGAGGGGAATGCGCCTGGGTGGCTCAGTGGGTTAAAGCCTCTGCCTTCGGCTCAGGTCATGATGATCTCGGGGTCCTGGAATCAAGACCCACATCAGGCTCTCTGCTCCACAGGGAGCCTGCTTCCCCCTCTCTCTCTGCCTGCCTCTCTGCCTACTCGTGATCTCTCTCTCTGTCAAATAAATAAATAAAATCTTAAAA